>NW_004524660.1:1850664-1933521 GCF_000260255.1 Octodon degus
AGAGAGAGAGAGAGAGAGAGAGAGAGAGAGAGAGAGAGAGAGAGAGCTCTCAGACTGGAGAAAGGAATAAGTTGAAGGAACCACCTTAAATTCTGATGGAGTGGAATATGCCAGAGAGCATGTCAGATAGTGGGAGGGAATAAAAGGTCAAGAACAGATGCCCAGCACAAGCCCCAAGACTGGTATTAAGAATACTAACTTGGAAAATGAAGCTGAGGCTTAAGCAAATAACAGAAACATTATTTTAGAAAAATAAAGAAGGGCCAGGCCCCACACGCAGTGGAAGAGGTGAGATTTTTAATGCATCATGTTGTTCTCCCTCAAGAAGAGTAATTCCCAAACCGGAAGGCATGGAGGCAAATTCCAGAAGGGGAACGTCAGATCGGCGCGGAGGTGGCTGAGCATCTGGCTGCCCTGAGTGAGTTCGGGTTTCAGATGAATCTCATCAGAACTTGAGGATATGATTACAAAGCCACTGTCTGAGATTTCTGAGAAATTTAGGACAGGAGCCAATAGCCAGGGAAGTGTGAAATGTTTGTCAGTTTCAGAAAGGAAGAATGCGCAAATGGGGTAAATTTAATGACCTCTGACTTCCCAACTCGAAGATTAATTCATGGTACAAATGGACCAGACTTGTAACGGAGTGCCTAGAAAGTAGAATTTAAAAAAAAAAAAAAAAAAATCTGCCTCAATAAATTTCCATTTAAAAGTTGCCAGCTAGCAAGGAAACAGTCAATCTCCTTGTAGCATTCTTTGTCCCTACAACAAGCATGTGGGTGGTTCCTTTCAGCTATTGTAAACGTGGGCAAGTAGGCACCCACCCATTACCCTGAGAAAAGGACCTAACTGGACATTGGCTCTGAATGTGTAGCTTGGTTATGAAGAGCAAGCTGCTGGAAGTGATTGAGGAAATTTACACAGGGGCAAGGAGTCTTTGGGGAGACAAGGGGGCAGAATGACTCCCGCTCACTGGAGGCTAAATACCTGTAGATCTCTGGAGAGCCAAAGGGTCCTGAATCCATGCATGGGCTCCCTCTGAAGTGACCCACGACTTGGGTGGGAGGATGACTAACCAGGTGTGGAGAGGAAGTGGGAAATGGTGAGGTGATCATCCTCCCTCATCCAGCCCCACTGCTTCAGCAGGGAGGGTCTGTGCATCATCCAAGCGTGTGACATTCTCGCCTGAGCATGACACAGGGGAAGACTCCTTGTCTGGTGGAGAGAGCTGTAATGTTCCATCAGTACAGCAGAACTGGGTGACCCCTTTGGTTACAGCAGCATGGGTGGCAGTGGGAGGGAATTGGTCAAGTCTTACATAATATAGACCACATAACCATATACAGGTACCATAGACTGTCCCATAGATAACCATGTACAGGTAACCAGAGACAGGGATTTGGGTTACTTAATGCATGGGGCTGAAGAGTATCCTTCCAAAATATATGTCTACCTGGAACCTTGGAATGGATTTTATTTGTGAATAGGGTCTTTGTAGATGTGATTGGCTAAGAGGAGGTCCTCGTGGATTAGAGTTTGGCCTCATTGTAATGTGAGTGGTGTCTGGATAGGAAGAGGAGGCATCCTGAGAGGTACAGGGGTGGGGGGTGAACATGGGGACAGTGTCTTGATCTGCCTGCAAGTCAGGGACTGCCAGAGACTGGAAAGCAGGCAGCCCCAGGAGCTGGGCGGACACTAAGGCGGACTCTCCATGGAGCCTCCAGAAAGACCTAGCCTATCTATACCACAACAGCAGATCTGTGGCCTCCAGAACTGTGGGAGAGTAACTGGCCATTATTTTACATCCCTAGGTTTGCCATGCTCTGTTATAGCAGCTGAGGCACTAATAGATGTGGGAACTCAGGGACTCAGGACCGTCACCTGGAAAATAAGAAATTATGAATCTTATTTGGATCCTAAACTAGTAAGGCAAGTCACACCAGTTTCTGTGTTATCTGCCATGATGAATGACGAAAATGCTAAGCTTATGATGTTGTATAATAATTTTGTGGTGGAACCAGAAAAGGGTGGACTCGATGACAGAAGCACTTCCGGCCAGCTTCACAGCCAACCGCAGGGACCCACAGGAAGGCTTCCTGCTTCTGTCCTTTATGGGACTTGGGTGAGACTTTGCTTCCATTCTTATCAAATGCAGAAGCAATACAAATTTGGCAGGGATAGCTAATGCAATAGTTATCAACTCCCATAGTCAGCCTAATCAGGACAGCTTGAACGGTGAGCCACAAGTCCTGAGATGAAATTTGGGATGAAACCCAGGAAATTAGTGTTCATATGGTTAGCTAATTTATAGCTCCTATTCAAATTCAGTCAACTATCTCATGAATCCCCTTTTCTTGGTCTAGAATCAAGTGTCTCTCCTTAGGCCCTGCCAACCTGGAGTAGTTTATCTGTCTTCTACAAACACTTAAGGAGCATGAACGTGACAAACCAGAAGATATCCAGAACAGTGAGGGCGAGGAGGGCGAGAACCCTGAGAATACCTTGCTGCTAGCCTGGAGAGAAGTTGGAGGGGATATGCTCCTTGTCTTCAAGTATCTGCACCACCAGAGGACCCCCAGGCAGGAGCTGGAGCAGACTTATTCTGCGTGGCCTCAGAGCAATAGGCAGAATGAACACGAGGGAAATTTCAACTGTGTTCTCTGCGGAACATTTTGCCAATGAGAACCAACTGCCTTGACCCTGGTTCCCATGCCACACTGAGCCAGAGTGGGGCAAGCAGACAGTCTGAGGATCCAGGAGCCAGGAAGAGGCAGGCAGAGGTGGGGCAGCTGGCCAGGGCCACAGGGGGCAAGGGATGTCCAGCTCAGGCTAAAGCCCTTAAGCTAAAGTTCAGATTTCTACTCCAGCCAAAACTTGACCAGCAGACCCAACCAAGAAGGCTGGCAAAGCAGCGGCTGGAGTGGAGTACACCTCCCTCTGATGAATTTGCTGTCAATGTGGTTTAACAGGTAAGCTGAGGCATTGCCTGCAGCCCCCTGGAGTGGAGTCTGGCCCTGTGGTCCACTCTTAGAAGGTCCCTGATGTGTTGTGAGAAGGAAGGCATTCAAGAGCCAGGAATTGGTGGAGAGCCCTATGCTGGAAACAGAAGCACAGTGACACTCTTTGGGGGCACTGAATCGTGTTGGGGGGCTAAGAGGAGCTGAATACAATCCTTGGATGACCTAAGTCTGGGCTGTTCCTGTTGCTGAAGGTTTAGCCAGAATTCTTCAACACAATGTTAATCATATTTATCTGAAATTCCTGTCATCGAAAAACAAAGCCAAATAAATGACAGGCAGAAAAAAAGCCATAGAAGTAAATCTTAGTTATATTTTGATTTTCAAAGTCAGCCCAGAGTTGAGGTTTTCTGCCAGGTTAGTCCAGAACTTAATCATCCAAATGCCTCAGAGTAGGTTGCTCACAACTGCACGATGAAGCAGCGCTGCCATTACTATGGTTTTGTCTGTCTGTCTGCCCACAAACACACACATCTGTGTGTGTCCATCTGGCCATTCACCCATCTGTCATCTGGCCCTGCACCTGTCACGAGCTATACCTTCTCTATTACACAAACTTTTAGTCCTTCAGTTTCTATATGTATCTGGTTCTACGCTGGATACTAGAAACATAATAATAAGCATGATCATCAAGGCGTTTGTGGTTTCATAAAGGTGAGGGGACAGACGCACCCAGACGATGAAGCTGTCACCAGGCGAACCCCAGAACTTAAGCTAAAGTTCAGATTTCTATTTTTAAACTCGCTCAGCCAAGCAATTTCTGTATGTGATTCAAAGTCCTATAATGGTCTGGGTACGCAACCTGTCCAGGGCATTATTGGGAGATGGCGAAGCCCTTGAGAAGTAGAAAAGAAGTTGTGTTATATGACGTATGCCCTTGGGGGAGACACTGGAGCCCTAGCCCTTCTCTCTCTCTCTCTCTCTCTCTCTCTCTCTCTCTCTCTCTCTGTCGCACACGTGCCCTTCCCAGCTGCTATAAGCACAGCAGCTTCTTCTGCCGCACGCTTTTGTCCTGATACTCTGCTTTCCCACGTGCCCCAAAGCAAAGGCCGACTGAAATTTCTGAAACAGCAAGCCCTAATAACTTTCCTCTTTTTAAGTTAATTATTTCATGCATTTTTGTTCCAACAACCTAAAGCTAATCAACGTATCGTTTATTAGAATAGGTAAATGTTCTTTGTATTTTCACAAGCAGGTTCAGATTTTTTGTGATTTATATTCTGGGGATTAGAGTCTGATTCAATGGAATGAATCCTAGTAAAATATGTCCTGAGGGCTGGTTAGGAGGAAATGGACCTGTATTCCAATGTGTTCCCTTTTCAGACTCAAGATTATAAGGCCCTCTCTGATAAGCTCTTGTGATTCTACTCAGGACCATTTGTGAGAAAGGCCATCAAGAGCCAGCAGAACTTTTTAGGGGGAAAAGGGAGCGCTTAAGAGCTGCAGTAGTGGGGTGTGCGGGAGCCCTGGCATGCTCACCCTAGGAAGCCAGTTCACCCTAACAGGGCTGCAGCATCCGGGCCATTGCTGCCATGGCTGGTGGGACTGTCTGTGGTCAGTGGTCACAGCCATCAGAGGATCTGAGTTCCAGGCACTGCTCTGTTGCTCGCTGGCCACCTGACTCAGCTCAGATCCCTGGCCATCCATCGGGGACAATTCCCTTCTCGACAGACTTCTTAAGAAGCTTAAAGGCCACCATGGGCAGATGCGTAAGCAGGCTACACATAGGGGCGAGCAAGGGATGTTTCAGAACTGGACACCAGCATTCTCAGAGCCTCGGGTGGATCGCAGGCAGCCCCTCCTACCGACTTACTCTGACTTTGGGTGGGACACGGTCCTGACCAACGTGTAGACCATCACTTGTTTCATCCTATTTGGACAGTGGCTTTTAATTTTAGAAACAGTCTCACTAAGTTGCTAAATTGCCCAAGCTAAGATCAAATTTACATTCCTCCTGCCTCAGCCTCCCCGAGCTCTGGGATTACAGCATGCACCATCCCATCCTGCTCTTTCCAATTTTTTTACATCGTATTTCTGATCTTCGTTACAATGTAAGTGAGAAGGATGTGCTTCCTACGGTCACTGTACATCTTCGGTGAGTTCCTGAGTTTCTACAAAAAGGCAAGGCCTAGTGCAGGATTGGCATGGGAGATAGATTCCTGCTCCCTTTTTCTGGGATAGTCACCTTTGGTGAGTGCAGGCAGAGTAAGCGCTTGAAGCAGTTGAAATAACAGCTAAAATTTATAGAGCACTTACTTTAAGTCAAGAACTGTGTTGGGACTCTTCATGCTAATTCATTAATCCTCTCAACAGCCCTCAAGGGAGGTATACAACCAAAGAGATCACTCTTTTATAGAAAGGGAAAAGCACAGAGAAGTTAAGTAATCACCACGATAACACAATAACATGGTTGGCTGGTAAATGAGAGAAGCAGCGCTCTGACTCACCCCTTGACCCTGGCAGAGCCCTTGCCCGAGCGCTCGGTTATACTTCCTCATTCCCAAGGTGAAACACTAACTCAGCCCAGCTCAGCTTGACAGTGACTAATGAAGAGGAGGCTGCCTCTATCAAGCGCAGACTTTTAGCTAGAGTGGCTTAGTTCTGTCTGCTCTACCAGTCAGAAGTCACTTGACTTCTAATTTTGATACTGCTAAGTGGACATGTGCTAGGAAGCTGCGGCAGGATGAACATGACACTGCGTGTCACAAATGGATGCAGCAGCACAGGTCCAAGTGGGCATGAAAAATTAGGCCAAATGGGGTGGGAGGAAAGACCCGCTTCTGAGGCAAATGATCAAAAGCTAACATTTTCATCACTTGGAAAAACAACACTAAATAAGAAAGAAGCCTGAAACAGTACCCTGTGGCCCTGATGATCAGTTTGAAGCCAAAAGAGAAGTCAGCACAGTGAAAGATGAAAGAGATAAAAGACCTGAGCGCTCAGGAAACAGAGGTCACCATGGAGACAAGCCCTGCTGGGCAAGGTGGTCCAGAAATATAAGAGAACAGAGAAAGGCAAGTGACGTAAGAGGACTAATATCTAGAGTATACAAAGAACTCCCCCCAAAATAAAATAAGATAAAAACTTAAGCCATCTAAAACTAAGACTGAGTCAAGAAATGGACAAGAGAGATGAACAGACACTTCACAGAGGAACAAATACAGTCAACAAATATATAAAAAGATGCTCAGCATCTCTGGCCATTAGAGAAATGCAATTTTTTTTTTTTGATGTATTAAATACAAGGTCTCACTACGCAGATCAGACTCGCAGTAATTTTTCTGTTTTCAGCCCTCCAAGTACTGGAATTACAGGCGTGTGCTACCATGTCTGGTCTCAATCGCCGCCTCAGTGTGCCCCAGGGGTGGAGCCGGCACAGCATGCTGGGGATTGAACCCCTGTCCCTGCGCCTGCCTAAGTGGGGGCTTTAGTCCACTGATTTAAAACTGGCTGGCAGGAAAGGCAAATTAAAGCGATGCTTAGATTCCATTTTACTCCAGAGATAATGGCCGCCATTCAGAAGCCAATAATTACAAGTGCTGGTAAGAACGTGGTAAAAAAGAAAACCATTGTGAAATGAAAACTAGTATAACCACTATGGAAATCAGCACGGGGATTTCTCAAAGAACTGAAGTTAGAAATTGCATGGGACCAAACATTTGCTTGCTAGGTGTCTTCCCCAAAGAGCTTAAGTCGCCCGCGTACGGTAATACACACTGACCAGTGCTTACTAGCAGCACAACTCATAACAGCTACAGCCTGAAAGCAGCCTGTGGACCCATCAGCAGAAGGCTGAATAAAGAAAATGTGGCATCAGTGTGTAATGGAATACTCCTCTGCTATAAAGAATGACAGATTTGAGACATTTGTAGGGAAACAGATACACCTGGAATATATACTGTTGAGGGGAAAAAACAGACACGCAAGGTTAAGTACTGTGTGGTACCTCTTGTTTGAACGTGGCAAAGTACAAAGAGAAGAATAAGAATGGATAGAGGGGACAAAGGGATGGGTCTCTTGCCATGGGAAGAGCTCCAAGGGGGAAAGTATGAGGAGTGAGGAGGAGGAGAGGGAGAAATAAGCAGCCTACAGCTGCGCCAAGCACAGGGACCACGTAACTTTAACGAGTGGAAACATTACAGGCTGTAACAGGAGCTGACAATAATATCAACAAGAATGAAAACTGGGACAGGAAAACTGGAGGAGAAGGGGAGGGGAGGGAAGGGAAAGGAATTACAAAATAGAAGAATCAGCTGTGGTATGCTCTGCAAACGCTCCCAAGATCGTCAGTTGCATGAAATGCAAACTTGTGCTAATAAAATTAAAAGCTATAAGGGACCTGGGATATAGCTCAATGGAACAAGTGTTTGCCTGGCAAGTACAAGGTCCTGAGTTCAATCCCTGGTACCACCCCCTCCCCCAAAAAAAATTAAAAATTACATATGTTAAAAGTAAAAATAAATTTAGAAAGAGCAACAAAACAAACAAAACCAGGTGAAGTATGTAAGGTGGGAAGGATTTACTTAGAGGGCTATCCCTGGCTTTTTATTTTTAAATGAGAAGAAAGGAAACATAATATTTTTCAGTAATTAAATGTACTCAAATATTGCCTTTCACATGATCTCTGATGGAAGATCAGTATTTAAGATCCAATATGTGCGGATCTGATACTTTGTAAAATACAGTAAGACACTTAATTACCAAAGAAGAAAGGCCACGCTCCTGGATGTCATGGTAATGTCAAATTGTTTAAGGCCCCAAGATTTTTTTTTTATTTTTAGCAGCTTGACTGAGATATAATCCACCCCAAGTATACAATTCAATGGTGTTCAGTACATTCACAGAATCAGGTAACCGTCACCACAATCAATACTAGAACATGTTCCTCACTCGAAAGCCAGCTTTCTCCCCATGAGTAGTCCATCTCCATTTTCTTCTCTCTCCCCAGTCCCTCAGCCCTGGAAACCCACTGACACACTTTCTGTTTCTATAGTTTGCCTGTTCTAGACACTTTGTATAAAGGGACTTGTTTATAATACGTGGTCTCTTGTGGTTGACTTTTTTTTAGAATGCTTTCAAATGTCATCAGTGTCATGTGACAACATTTCGTTGGTTTTTATGCTGATGTTCCATTGTATAGATACCCAACAATTTGTTTATTCATTCATCAGCTGACGGGCCGGCCCTTGAGTTCTTTCCCCTTCTGGGGTATTATGAACACTATCACTATGGACACACCTGTGCACATTTTGGGGTGAACATGGACATGCATTCTTATTTCTCTAACTGTTTGGTCATATGATAACTTGCGCTTATCTTTTTGAGGAACTGCTAGACTGATTTCCACAGAAGCGGGGCCATTTTCCACCCTGCCAGTGCTGTGTGAAGTTTCCGATTTCTTCATACCTCGCCAACAACTTGTTATCATCTCTGGCTCTTATTGTAGCCACCCTTTTTTGGGGTTTTGTTTTCATTTCCCCAACTGTTAATGACGTCACTATCTTTTCATCCGCTCAACACTCGTGCTTCATTTCTACGCCGCTCTCTCCCCTGCCCGGTGGTAAGCAATCTGGGGACCACGCCTCAAGTAGCGCTGGACTGGAAAATATGAATGCACCACAGAGCGAGGTTAAGTGTTATTCCGTGGAACTTTTGCTTCAGCGTTAGTCAGCTATATCGAATACCTGAGATAATCAACTTAGAGAAAGGGTTATTTTGGTCCACAGTTTGAATGGAAATTCCAGTTCATGATCACTTGGCCTTGTGTCTCTCAGGCCTGTGGCCATGCTGCCCAGAGCGGCTGAAGCACATGGTAGACTTAGACCACTTTTCCAAGGGCCGGGAAGCAAAAAAGAGAAGAGGAGAAAGGATCTGGGGGTCCCAGTACCCCCTTTAAAAGCACGCCTCTGATGACACAAAAACCTCCCACCAGGTCCCAGCTCTTAAAGGATCTGCAGTGCTAAGTTAAGAGACCAAGTTTGCACACATGGATCTCTGGGTGGGGGACGCTCTAGATGCAAACCATCTAGATGCACGTGTACATGCATTCCAGACTGTGACATAAACACATTTCTATTTCTTACTGCTTATAAAACTCTGGCCTAAAGCTCTCTTGACATCCATTTTTATCCAAATATGAAAAAGTCCCCCTTGAAGAACGCTATTATCCCACCAAACATACCTAGGGCAAAGCTGGTCTCATGGCAAAGAAAATCTGACTGGCAGTTGCAAGACAGGAAGCTAATAAAAAAAAAAAAAAAAAAAAAAGCACTTAAGGCCTAAGTGACTTAAGTTATAAAACAGACTATTTAGAATTCAGCAAAACATCTCAAAATTTTTAAAAATTATATTTTAGTGGATGGTTAATATGACACAAGTTTTAAAAATCTCAAAACATGATTTCTTACTTGCTCCAAGATACACCCCAAGACAGACGCCTCGTTGTGTCCCTGGCACGTATGTGGTGTGGGAATGAGGGTCCGTGCAGGTGTACGCACACGGAGGTGTCTTTGCTTTAAAAGGCCCAGCTCATCCCTGTTCACTGCAGCATTGCCCACGACAGCCACGAGAGGGAAGACCCACATGTGCATCAGAAGAAGAGTGGGTAAACCAAAGGGGATCAGCCCTTGTAGTGGATACTGTACGCCTCTCAGGAGAAGAAAGCCTGTAAGACTGAAGCCAGAGCACCTCAAGCTCAAGGCTAAATCTGGAGCACATAGCAAGATCCTGTCCTAAGATAAAAGAAATAAACAAATAAAGAGGCTAGCGAGATAGCCATGTGAAGGCCCTGGGCTCAATCCAAGCTTCAGCAAAAACAGAAGAGGAGGAGGAAGAGAAAGAGGAGGAAGAGGAGGAGGAGAACGAAGAGGATGATGACAAAAAAATCATGCCGCATGAATGACCCTAAAGGATAATTCATATGATCCTTGCTAATAAGTAAGAAAGTGATCAAAGAGAAGCACATTGGTATTATGCCGTTTAAATGAGGTGTCTAAAGTAGCCACACCCCTCAAAGCATGGGGGAGAATGGTGGCTGCCAGGGGAGGGAAGAGTGGGGCCTGTTACTCAAGGGGGATAGAATTTCACTGTGGCAAAATGAAAACATTGTAGAGACCTGTTACACAACGATGTGACTATACTTAGTACTAATGAACTGTACCAAAGAAGATGGTTAGGATAGTAAATCTGTTACTTTTGTCACAATTTAAAACAAAATTGTGGAGAAAGAGGATGCTATGTTGGAGTCATGTCGCCTAATAGCATTGGGTGTTGGTTCTGACAGAGCAGGGTAAACTCCCCACTCTCCCTTTTCAGAACATGTGACTCACACAGGCAGCATTGCCTTCACGGCTCGAAGGCCGCCTGCTATACAGCCGCGCATCCTTAGCCCCAGCAGGACAGTGAGCTGGGCGTCCAACGTCTGGTGCAGTGGAGGAAGCCCCCACTCTGCCCTTTCACCTGCCAGGCACCCCTTCCTTTCCACTCTGCCCTTTCGCCTGCCAGGCACCCCTTCCTTTCCACTCTGCCTGTCTGCCCTCTGCGTGGGGAAGCCAGTCTGCAGAGCTGTGGTGGTGCTGCCTGGAGCTCTCCTCAACCCAAGGAGCCCCTTCCCCAGGGCACAGCCCCCCAGCCACCTGCGGCTGAGCTGAGAGCTGGGAAAACAGGATGCTCTGCTGCTGGTGAATTCTCTGACACCCCAAGGGATCCCGCCTGAGGTTCTTCCTTTATCAGTTCAGTCTGGCTTCTGGCCTCGTAGGAGGAGGGCACTGAGCCAATTATGGGATTTGGGTATGTTTCCAGAGAACCAGTGGGGACTTTCTGTGCCCAGGAAAACTCTAGCCCAGCAGTCCTGATCTCTTGGCTCAGGCTGTTTGCTCACTGGTAATCTCTGAGACCGTACTAACACTTTGGAATCAAACAAAACTTTCAGTTTCCTGAAAGCGTCCACATACGAGCCATCTATCTAACCTTACCACAGATTGTGAGGTAGGATTATAATCCCTATTTTACAGATGAAAATTTAGTGAGTACTGTCTTATCTTTCCACTGCTGTAACAGAATACCAGAGATAATCGACTTATTATTGATTGGAGGAAAGATTTATTGTGGCTCATGGATACAGAGGTTCCAGTTCATGGTCACTCAGCCCTGCTGCCTTTTGGGCCTGTGGTGAGGCAGAATGACATAGCTAAAGCCCATGGCAAAGGAAAGCTGTGTACCTCATGGCAGCTAGGAAGCAGAGAGAGGACGGAAGGAACCAGGATCCCACTGTCCCCTTCAAAGGCCTGCCCCCAGTGACCTCATTTCCTTCCACTAGACCTGACCTCCTACTGGTTTTAGCACCTCTCCATAGCACCACAGTGGGCTGGGCAACAAGCCTTCAACATGTGGGAGACATTTAAGGTCCAAACCACAGCAAGCAATGATTCCATATCAGGTACTGTTCTATGTTCTTCCATGTTATCACCTACCATCTGCTACGTAGCCCAGGGAAGATTAGGAGCAGGTCTTCAAGTGGGCTGCTCTTCCCAGGGCCCTCAGCTGCCATCTGAGCCACTTTTATCTCAATGTGAACCACCAGACCCCATCTAGAAATGTTTACAATTAACTCATGATTCTAGAAAAGCAGATTTTACTGGGAAAAGGGTCACAGCAGGAGAGTACCTAAAAGAAAGGCCTACTGCAAGAGGGAGTGTGCAAGTCAGAGAGTAAGGGCAGGTGCTCTAGGAATGGGGACTCCAGGACACAGCGATTTTGCCCTGGCTTCCGTAGTCTGTCTCTTCTCTCTCTCTAATACAATGGGCAAGGTCATTGCGTTGGGACCCAGTTATGCTGTTCAAGTCTTACTAAGCTTCAGCATCCTCTTCAGTACAATGAGTCAATAAGAGCATCTACAAAGGCTTTGAGGATGCAGAAGAGCGATGCAGAGTGTCTAACAGCGCTCTGGCACATGGGAAGAGCTCAGTCGGCGCTGCTTGTGGGTACTGTTAGGGTTTCCTTTAAAGGCGGCTTACACGGGGTGGGGGACTGTGCGGAAGTGACTGGACTGTGGGCTTTAGTCCACTGATGAGTTTATAGCTCACTGTGAGCTGGGAGGTGAAGCCCTGAGGCGAGCTGGGAGGAGGTCCCTGAGGGCGGCGCAGAAGGGCACAACCTTCTCCATCCTCCCTCGGTCTCTCTCTTCGCCACCCTTCTGTGCTCTGAGCTGTTTCTCCTCCTCCCCGCTGCCCTGCCTGGGAACCAGCCACTGTGGATTGAAACCTATACACACCACAAGTCAAAATAGCCCTTTCTTTCCCTAAGTTCTGGGTGTTGGGGACTTTGTCCCAGCAACAAAGACAACCAGTGTGACAGCTGTGTAGGCCTGTCCCTCCACAATCACCTGAGCCAGTCTCCAACCCACCATACGAGGTGTAATCTCAAAGCTTGATGACGTTTAAATTTTTACAATTTATTACAGCAAAAGACACACTGCCATGAATCGCGCCCCAGCTTTCCCCTCTCACTTTTCCCCTCACCATGCCGCTCTCTGAAGGAGTTCTGGAAGTGCTCTCTCCTGAGTGTAGTAAGAGCGTGACAGCTTGAGCGCCAGCGAACGGAAAGGCAGCGATGGGAACAGTCGGGCGGGTCCTCCCCCACCTTCTGGCGCGTCCCCAAAGGCCGAATGACCCCAAGAGGCAAGCACCGTGGATCATTTCAGGACATTAGGGCAGCCGCGGCAGCGAAAGTAAAAGCACAGAGGCGCACTTCCAGAATGGCTAGCGAGAGCGAGCGGCAAGAAGGATGGGCTGAGTGAGGATTCACCATGATGATGTCTTTTACTGTAATGATTTTTCAAACTTTAAACATTCACTGTATGTTTCAGTCACACCCTCTATCACCGCCCTCATTTTCCGTCTGTTTTCACCCAGTCCTTCTCCAACCAAATCTCCACCCTTGCAAAAAGCCACTGGGAGTTGCAGAGGAATCAGAGGGGCAGGGGGACCAGGAGGCGCGAGGCCGCACACGAGGCCCAACCAGCTCCCACTTCTCAGGGAGGACAGGCTGGGCCCTCAGGCTGACCGCAGGGACTAAATCCAAACTTCCCCCTTCCTGTTTATTCCACCAGCCTCCCTAACATCTAACTTAGCCCAAGTGAGAGGAGCTGCGCTTCAGTCTCAACCCTTAGCAGCAGCAAAAGGTGATTCGAAGACACTGATCCAGTCTGGGTGGACCGGTCCATCCAGCACAGGCACGGAAGCAGCTGGCCAGGGCGGGCCTTGCTGGGCCTATACAGCCCAAGGGTGTTCTCAGCAGCCGAGTCTGGGAGGGTTTGAAGCACATTGCTCCTGTGCTGCTGGCACGAGCCCAGAGCATGCCGCAGGCCTCAGAAGGGGCACAGCTGCCCTCCTACCTCTCGCTCACCCCATTCTCAAAAGTCTCCCCACTCATGTTACTTTCTTGTTCTGTGGAGGAGTGTCCCACCATGGGTACCTACACCTTAAGAAAGTACTTAATGTATCCCATCCTGCTTTGCCCTTTGCCAGACTTCAAAGATGATACCCTGTCTTGGAGGAGACATGGCGCGAAGGAAAGACCCAGGCTTTGGGGCAGCACCTACACTACCAGCTCCAGCCATCTGATGATCTGTTAAGATGTGACAATTTGTTGACTTTCTTACTCCAGGGCACCTCGGTTTCCTCTCATCTAAGTAAGTTTAATACCACGCCATAAGTTATGGTGGAGATCCCATAGGCTGACTTATGACAGGTCCTAACACTTGGAGAGCATAGAAAAGATGCTGAATAAATAAATGTTACTTCTTCTCACTTCTTCTGAATGGAGAATCGTAGGCTTGAGCCTACTTAATTAGCCAATAAGTGCCCTTGTTGATTTCTGAGTGCTATTGGCACCCTGCAGTTGGCCTGAGAGAAAAGGAAATGGTGTTTCTCCTTTAGATAAGTTCCCAGATGATGAGGGAAAGCATAACGCCCACACCCTACTGCCAAGCCAAGATGGCGCCAGTACCAACCATACCCCTACAGACACGGAGGCGCCGTAGCTGCTGCGCTCACCTGGCCCCCATGGCCGCAAAGAGTTTCTTTGTGGTAAAAACAAAACAAACAAACAAAAATAAAATGGAGCTTCAATATTCGGAAGCACATTGTTTAGAACTCTGCATTTAGGGTTTTAATTACAAAACTATAATCCAAGGCCCTATCTTTGAGTGGAACTGTGACCCCAAGAAGCTGTGTCTGCTGAAGGCAAGCTTGTGTTCCTGCAAACTAGGATGCTGTGAATAAAGCATGTTCTTGCCAGTGAGGAAGCAAAGCTCAGGATAGGCTGTTGCAGAGGTCCTTTAGCCTAGGGTCCTGGGCCAGACCCCGTGCTTAGTGGCATAGGGGCCAGAAGCTAGTGACTACTTTGTGAGAGGCTTGCTGAGACTGCAGGCACAAGTTGCCATGGGGCACAGGTGGCAACATGAGGCACCAAGAGAAATGCCAGCCACTTGGTGGTTATGGTGACTGCATCATTCTCTCCTACATATTTTATAAGAAGGAGTTGCTAGCACATAGGACAACTGCTGATCGCAGAGTAGCGAAGCAGGCAGATACAGCGGCCAAACTGCCTGGCCCTTGGCCCAGCCACCGAACACCCCAGACCTTGGTTTCTGTCTGCAAGATGAGGACTGGAAGAGTCGAGGGGAGCTGGGAAGTACACAGACAACTCTGGGGACAGGCCTGGCAGACTTAAGCTCTACATAAGTGTCAGTTGTTATTTTCTGGCCAGCTAAAAAATTCTTCTGAGTTATATTTGCCTTTCAGTGAATTCTCGTGGGTTTCCTAGGTATTCGATTGGATCATCAGTGAATAATAAAAGATTTGCCAGTTCTTTTTCCCGTAATACTATTTCCTATTTCTGCTTCCTGCCTTATCTCATTGGCTGCAAGGTAGGCCCGCTGGGGTCCGCTGGAATGGTGAAAAGCATGTTGAATTTTTGAGCAGCGATGAGGAGCCCGGATGTGAGACAAGAGTATCTAGAAGCAGAGGTCTAGCTGCGACGCTATTGTAACGGTGGAGACACACTGTGGAGATGGCTTGGACACGGCTGGATGACACCCTAGAAAGCAGAAGGGAGGGGCTCTAGGTGAGAGCCACATTCCAGTAAGGGCTGACTAGACATGGTGATGTTACTGACGCAGAGAGATAAATGAAACACAGTGACAATCGAGACTATTCTAATTGATCCTTCTAGGCAGAAGGGAAAGGGGGAATTTCATAATTTCAGCTTGTGGTTAGTTTTGAAACAACAGATTCAGAAGAAATATGCAAATGCTTTCATTAACTACTGGTACAAATTTGGCTATTTTTGACGCGCTTTGCATGTTGATTACTGTTTGTCAAAGGATTTCTGGCTTATAAGCAACCCTATGTAATTGGCCTAAGGTAGTCCCCGCAAACTCTCTGCAGCAAGCATTACTGAAGCCCTGGGTGTGAGGAGCCCCGACACTGTGGTTAACAACAGGTTCCTAGAGCCCAGCTGCTGGTGCTGAAAAGCTGCATCTGACACTTGCTGTGCAGCTTTTTATGAAATCACGTTGCCTCTCCATGCCTGAGTCTCTGTAGACTCCGTGATAAAGTCTGCTTAGGGGCCTGCTTGCCTCAGGCAGCCACTGACCCACATACAGGGGAAGGAGAAAACCTGAGGCAGATGTCAGGAAGTGCGGTGCACCCCGGGGTGGGCAGGACTGCCAGGACCCCAGGCTGACAGGGCTGGGGCGGGGGAGGCTCTGTGCTCAGGAAGTAGGTGTCAGGGAGGCAATGAGCCGCAGCCTGAAGAGGTATCTGTGTGGAGGAGCAGGATGTGGTAGGGAAGAGAAGGGCTGGTGGACGTTTGTGCAGGGCAGGCTCAGAATGGGCAGCCATGGCAGGGCTGGGGATGGTGGTTGGCTGCAGTGGAAAATCCCAAGCAGAGGCAAGAATTCCACTTAACAAGTATTTATGACACCTACTCAGTGCAGAGGAGAGGGCCAGGCTGAGTCATTAGGCATAGACACATGGTGTTGCTGACAGACAGACCTTAGAGGCCAGTGGGCAGCTGAGGGGCTTAGATTGTGGGCAGGAGCCAAGCTGGATGCCAGAGACTTCCTGGCCTTCTCTGTGCAGCCTCGGCCCTGTGGAGAACACAGCCCAGCAGCCGGGTGGGAAAGAGCCATTGGGTCACAGGCCAGTGCCTGAGCAGAGCCAGGGACAGCCTGGGAGTCGGGGGAGGGGAGTGTACTACCCTGCATACAGCAGAGGCAGGCAGCCCTGGGAACAGCCCCCACAGGCATGTACAGCTAGCAGCCCTCCTCTGCCCTCCCTTTCTGAGATCACAATTGTCTTCCTCGCTCTCACTCTGCCCTTTCCTCTGCATCCTTATGGACTGACCCTGCCACCAACCAATTTCTAGCTTCTGTCACCTGTTGCCTGTTTGTTCTCCTTTGCTATCAGGCCCCTGTTCCTCCGTGGGTGTGATGGCCCTGCCCTCTCGTGCCTCACAGCCCTTCCACAGGCTCCAGTTCAGGCCTGGGCCCTCTTGCTGCCAACCTTTCTCAAACAGTCTGACACCCTTGGGTGGGCAACAGCTGGTCCCGGACAAAGTAAGTCTACGGCATGAATGGAAAAGGCCAAAACCGTCACTCCTTGCATGAAAATTAACATGATTGACACCAGCCTCCTGCAGCCACCACCCAGGAAATGTGCCCACAAAGGTCAACACGTAAGTGGCTGTCATGGAGGTGCAACCCCAGTCAAGCCTCAAGTTCACAGAGCTGTTTTCGGCTTACAAAGCACTCGCCTATCTGGAGCTCACAGGAACTCAGTATCACAGTGAGCCCCACGACACAGGGGAGAAACCCAGGAAAAGCATGAAGTGGCAGCTCCAGCCTGCCTGCCATTATACCAGGATGTTTTCTGCCTCCTAACCTGAGAGCTGGAAAGTCCCATGTGTCACAGCAGGCACCGCGTTCTAAGCTACCCTGTTCCTGGAATGTCACTGCCCTAGCCCTGGAATCTCCTTTCCCATTCTTTCCTTCTGGCTCTTTCTTCACCAAATGCCACCTCCTCTGTGGAGTCCTCCCTGTCACATGCAGCAGAGCCAACACCTCGGCATCACCACATCTCCCTGTCTCCCAACCTCTGCAAACTAGGCCATTGCTACGTGGCGAGTAGGCATGTAAGCGTGAGTGCTGCCACCCTTAGTGACCCACAGTATGACCCCCCTCTCTCTTGGAGCTGTTGTATGATCGCCTGAAGTCTGAAGAGTCAGAACTTGGGTCATTAAAGAGGAACTCGTCCCAGGAAGGCACCACGTCTGAACACTGCTGCAGCTGAGGCCAAGAGAGTGACTTCACTGGCTCCTGCGCAAGGGTCATGCAGCCTCACACTTTGGCTGGGCCCCGAAGGCCATTACTCAGCAGGCCCTCAGATCCACCCACCCCTCATTGCTTTGCCCAAGGGAGGGACACTGAGGGAGTCATCAATCTGACTGCTTTGGTTCTTTTCTTCTGCCCAGAGTCTCCCTGGAGCACCTGCGACCATAATCCAGGGAGACAGCCCTGGTTCCTCCTCAGCCCTCTCACCACCCTTAGATGCAGCAGAGGAGAAGCCATGCATGAACATGCACTCTACCTCTTGAGGGACTGTGTTGAGTGAGGACAGTGGTGCCTCCTGCCCCCTCTTCTTGTGCTCAGGGACAACATCCAGCCTCCCTTCTGCAGAGCCAGCCCACCCACCCCTCATGGGATACAGTTGCCCCAAGAGAAGGCTCCTCCAGCCTGTCATCCAGACTGGCCAGATACCAGAGGTGTGGCTGAGAGAAGGCTCATACAGCTACTGCCAGCAGGCCTAGCTCTCTGGCCCCATACTAGGCCTTCGGGATAGGGACACTCTATTGTCCTTCATTACTTTGACAAAGCCCAAGGCTCTGGTGAAAGGTCAGCTGGTATTGGTTAGAGCCAGTGGCAGACAGAATCTCCTAGGGAGGACAAGGCTGGAGGGCCAAGAGCAGCTAGGCCAATTTGCAGGCTAGGACAGCTAGAGGCCAGCCATGTGCTCACCACAGGGAGGAAGAAAGTGAGGGCCCAGTTGCCTCACTGTCTAGTCTGGCCTTTGGTCACCCTGGGAGTTGGAGGGCAGAGCAGCGGGCGTGTGTGAGGGGGCTGGCCCTGGAGGGGTTAGCTGGGCGCTCTGGCCTGGAGCACAGAAGAGGCTCTCACACGTGCTCCTCTGGTAAGACAGACCCCCGAAGTCACCCTGGGAACCCAGGTCCTCTCCCTCATACTCCTATCCTCCCTCACTCTGTCCTGGTCCCCGGAAGCCAGAAGTGCTGGCACGGGGCACAGGCCCCTGACTCATTGCCGCAGCGACAGCCTCCCCAGCCGCACTCACACAGCCACATGCTTCTCCTTGGGGCTGCTCGGGCTCTAGCCAGCACTCCAGCTGCCAGGATGGGGGGGTGACTGGTGTAGCCCCAGCCAGAACTGTTGCTCCAGGTCAGGCCCCTGGTGCCTAGGGCGCCCTGAAGATGCCATGCTGCCCCTGGTACCTCCTCACCCTTCTTCCCCATAGCACGGAAGCAGCCCAGGAGGCTTTCTCCAAAAGCAGGCATGGTCCTGTCACTGCCCTGCACTCAGTCCTCTAACAGCACCCGCAGTGGTGCTGACCTAGGTCTGGCTCAGATTGCCAGGCAGGACCCACCTCTCCTCCACTTCCCCTCTGCTCTGTCCACCCAGCGCTTGTCGAGGCTCCGCACTGCTGCACCCTTGTGCCACATGCACCCCGAATGCCTGGCCCCTCTTCCTGGCCTGCTGCCTAACTGCATTCTCACACGATCTGCCCTCGAGGTGCTCCCAGAGGTCGTAGCAAGGACCGGATAACACTTCCTATCCCCTCCCCACAACAGGTAGGGCTCACTCAGCCGGAAGTAACCCTGCATGCTGCATGGCTCTGGGAGCTCAGAGGGCCTGGCAGGACCCCAGAAGCCACTGGCGCTGCTGTCAGTGGTTTGGATATGAGGTGGGAAAGGACCAGGGCCCCTTAAGATGACACAAGGCAGAAGCCTGAGTGGCTGCAGATCTCAAATATCCTCAGGATTCCCAAAAGGCAGGAAATATCTGAAATTCCCAGAGACCCCAGGCTGGGGTGGAAGGCTTCTTTCTGCCCATTTTCTTCTTTTTTTTTTTTTTTTTTTTTTTTTTTGGAACCAGGGATTGAACTCAGACCCTTGCGCTTGCCAGGGAAGCACTTATTCTACCGAGCCATCTCCCCAGCCCCTATCTGCCCATCTTCAAGACTTTCCAGAACCTCCCTTCACTCTTCCCTGGTCTCTTGTTCAGGAGCAGAAAGGAGAGCCAGGCCAAAAGTTGAGGGGGATTTTCCTGGCCTCCATGGACTGAGCTCATGCCCTGCTCTATGAAGAGCCCTGGAGATTGAGAGTAACAGAGGCAGCACTGTGATCCCTGGGGCCCACAGGAGAAAGGCCCCCCATAATGCCTGGGAGTGAGCGAGAAGGCGGGAGGGGAAAGTAGGACGTTCATGCTAAGAACTGCCTGGTTCTCTGGGCTCGGGCTGTCGTGATATAGCACCTAGGTCTGGACCCTGGTGATTCCTTCTCCCTGGGGCCTGGTCTCCTTGCCTGTAAGGCAGGCTCCCTGTGGTGACCCTGAGCTGGGCAGAGAACAGTGCTGAGGCAATGGAGTCCTCCTCCCCAGGCAGCACGCTCCCCACCCTCGGACTCCAGCCACCCAGGCTGGGCAACAAGGCAGGGCCCACGCTCCTCACAGGCTGTGCAGGTGCCAGTGGGATCATGGGAAAGGGCACTGCAGCCCCCAGCCTCTGTGGCCCGGCTGCCAGCCCAGAAAGCACATGTCTGCTCCCAGCTCCTGGCCAGGAACAGCACCACGGAGAAGAGGAAAGCTGGGCCCTGTTCCTGGTGCTCAGCCACTGCCCAGGAGCACGCCCCATCTCCAGACACACAGATCTTAGCCTTCACCTCTTGCTTTCTGTTCAGTCCTTCCTAGCTTTCCTTGGTGTCCCCAGAAGTTGGTCCCCTTCCTCACTGAGGACATCTAGCTGCCTTATTTCCTGTGGCTGATGGGTGGTGTCCATGGGTGAGCGGTGCTTCCAAGGCCCTGCTGTCCATGCCTTCTGGTCTTTCTGGCAAAGGTCAGAGTGTTCTGTGGCCACTTGGGCTCCCCAAGCCATGACATAGGGTAGCCGGGGCCGGGGGGATCTGCAGCTACTCTTTAGTCTGGGCTGTGTCTCTCAGCGCACCCCACACCCAGTGACCACGAGCCCTACCACAGAAGCATTCAGAGCTGAGAAGGCGCCGCAGCCCCCATCTGAGGCTCACCTGTGAGGTGGCCTCTGTAAAGCTAGGACACCCTCGTCCCAGGACAGATGCAAGGTGCTATCCCGTCTGGGCCCAGAACCACCTGGAACTAGCTGCAGAGCCAGCCTAAAGACGCAGAGCAGGTGACACAGAGCCCAGACAGAGGCCACAGTATGAGAAGACACTGAGAGCTCCTGCCCAAAAGGCGGGTGGAACCTGATACAATCTTTTCGTGAGGGGTTCTGGCTCTCCGGGCTGCCGGCCAGGATGTGCCCAGCCCTGACACCGCTTCCCTTTGCAGGGAGCTTTTCTAGGGAAAGAGGGGCCCAGGGACTCTCGGGCACAGGAATGGGAGCAGAAGACCCAACCAAGACTGAGTGGAGAACAAGTGTGAGGAAGACGGTCCAGATCATTTCAGAACCACCACCACCCCCCAGCACACCTAGAGGAAGGGCAAGCCCTGGGCAGGGCTCTCTTACCCCAGGCCTCTCGCCCACCTGCTAAGGACTCTTTGAAGACAAGACTCAGTCTGCTCATTGGCCTGAACTTTCCTACAGCTGCGGAAAGGAGGGGGCTCCATGGGTAAGCGGAGAGCAGAGCCCGTCCTTTCCCCCCATGGCATTCAGGATGTCTTATAAGTGTGCTCTTCACAGGGCTAAAATCAAGGTGTGGACACGTCCTGAGCCACCAGTTTCTATCCTCCTTACCTGATGGCCTTTTCTGCTGAAGGAGCCACTGACCCTTACCCATCTGAATCCAGAGAAACAGGGGCCCCTCTCAGGTGGAGCTCATGACAGGGTTTAGGCTGGCCACGAGCTCACCATGTAGCCCAGGTGATCTGCCTCAGCCTCCTGAGTCGTGGCATCCCAGGCATGCGCCACTACACCTGGTTTCAGCAGTGTCTCCGAAAGTCTCACAATTCTGGGGTGTGTGTTTTGAACCCTTCCTCTGTGAGTGAAGACAAGCAAGGTGACAAGAACAGGAGCCGCAGGATGGAAGGACTGGACTCCAGGGCTTAGGGCTTGCTAGCTCTTACAGAGGAAACCTGAGCCACTTGGGTTTGTGCCTCACGTCCTCAACAGGCTTCCAGCACCACAAGGCTTGGCTAATGGAGGAGAGGTCTCAGGTGCACCGCACTTTGGACCCGGGAAAAGGCTGACCAGAAGCCAGGTCTCCTCATCACAGGTCCTAGACTCACCTTAATAAGCCAGGCCAAGCCCACACAGGCACACGCAATGTCGGCACCTGTTCCTATCCTCCAGGGGTCCCAGAGGCTATATTTCCTCCTCCTGTCCCATGCTACCCTTCTCCCTGAGGAAGAGAAAAGCTATTTGGCTCCCCTGCAGCACCCAGGAAACACCGGCAGCTGCCATGGGCTTTTTTTCTTTTTTTTTTTTTTGCCATGGGCTATTGATCCACCCACCTACCTAGGAAAAGTAAGGATGGATCTAGGTTTCCCTCTGCCCAGGCCTGAAAAACACCAGATACCTCAGAGGTGCATGCGTAGGAGCCGAGGATCACTCCCCAGAGGGCTGCGCATGCAGCCTTGCAAAGGCCCTGGAAGGAGCGAAGACAGAAGGCGCTGGACCGGGACGCAGCCGCGGCCGTCCAGACCTGCAGCTGAAGCCCAGATCTCAGCCCCAGTTCCCTGCTCAAGCCAGCTCACTCTGGCCATAGAAAGGTCCTCGCCACTGGCCAAGTGCAGCCTTCCCTCCCCCACATCAGCCAGCCAACAGAGTACAAGAGGTGAAAGGAGCCCTTCAGCCAGGGTTCAAACCCCAGGTCAGCCACTGCGCAGCGGTGTGATCTTGGGCAAATTCTTCACTTCTCTCTGCCTCATTTTTCCTATCTATAAAAGGAGGCAATAAGAGCCTTTTCCCCATAGAACTGTCATGAGCGGTATATGTGCTGGTTTATGTAAGGTGCTAGGATAGCACCTAACATGTTATAATGGGGGACGTATAAGTAACCGGCGTATCAGCATTGTTATTTTCTGACCCAAGAGAAACTATAGGTATTAGAGCAGGGAAACCCCCTCACTCTAAGGGAGGGCCATGGGAGAAGGGGAAGCCTGTGGTCCAAGGGACTGTCATTCTCCATGGGCACGTGGCTCAGCAGAGGGGTTGCATTAGGCCGAAACTGCCATTAATAGCAGTTCCTTCTTGGTACAGACACGCTGCATCAGAGCATGAGGGAGTGAGAAATCTTACTATTGCCGTAGTGAGAAATGTTACTACTGGGCAAAATTCCATTTTTAGGACCTGGGAAGTTATTCTGAGTGAAGGGTGGTTTCTGCTTTTTAATAGCTTCTGCACTCTAACAATCCCACTTGCACATACCGTTCCCTGGGAAACCGGGGCACAGTGGGGAGCCCCGCCAGCCCTCTGGGGTTGCTAGGCAACCCCTGGGCCCAGCAGAAAACGAAGGGTCGCTCCATCCCCCCACCCCACCCCAGGTGCCAGAGTTCATTAGACGGCTGGGCGCCCCTCTCAAGGGCACAGGAGAAAGCAACCTTGTTTTCCTTTCAGCCTGGGCATGTGTGCTGGGGAGGGCCGCCGGCAGGGAGAAGGCTCTGTGCTGTAGCAGGGATGCCTCACTTTCTAAAGCTGTGTCAGCTTCCTGTGGGTGCTGGGACGAACTGCCATGAATTTGGTGGCTTAGAATAATGAAAACCTATTTTTCCATAGTTCTGGAGGGTAGAAGTCTAAACTCAGCATCACTAGGCCAAAGTCCAAGTATCAGCCAGGTTGCTCCCAGCTCCTTGGACTGCAGGCATCCTTTGGTTGAAGACTGAACCCCTGAGGTCGCTGCATCTTTGGTCACATGACCATCTCCTCTGCTTGCAGATTTTCTGCTCCTCTCTCAGAAGAACACTTGTGGGTGTATGTGGATTCTTCTGGGATAATCCAAAAGAATCCTTAATTTAATCCCACTAGCTCTTGCCTTTTTTCCCATATAAAGTAATTTTCACAGACACCGAGGAATTGGGAACTGATATCTTCCAGGGTCGTCTCTCAGCCTGCCTCCCACCCTGCTGTGTTCCTCTGTCAGAGCCAACCAGCAGCCATCACTCAGCCACTTGGCCTGCTGGCCCACTCTTCACTGCCAGCCACTATGGACCAGGCCACACAGAGCACCCACCCATGCCCGAGGCATCTTCCGTGTCCCTGCACACAGGCTAGGCCCAGACTTCTTGGAAGGGCTGGGCTCAGTTCATGCAGACTCAGCCAATGACAGCTCCCTTGGTACCACAGAAGGAAGTTGAGATGTGTAGACCAGGGACTGAGATTGTAAGAATTTTCTTTATGAAAATATTTTAAATGATACTCTAAAAATTCAATAAAGAAATGAAAAATGCAAATCTTTCAGAACTCTAGCTCCGAGGCATAATAAAAATGTGTTGTATAAAGTACCCTTTCTTTTAGGGGCTGGTGAGATGGCTCAGTGGTCTAAAGCACCTACTTAGAACAAGCTTAGCAAAGCACAGGGACCGTGGTTCAATCCCCCAGCACCACATGCCGGCCAGCCCGCCCCCTGGTGGGCTGAGCAGGCCACACACACACACACACAAATTAATAAAGTACCCTTTCTTTTAGATCTTTTTCTACTGACAGAACCATGGACTCAAAGCTTTACAAACCAAAAATGGGATTATACTCCACATTTTGTCCTTCAGCCTGGTGGTTTCCTGGGGCATCTTTCAAGGCTGTCTGTGAGGGGCTCTCCCCCACCTTTTCAAAGGCTGCAGAAGATCCTCCAAGTGGATGGACTATATGATTAGTCATCCTACTGATGGGCATCTAGATTTTTTTTTTTAAGGGAAGGGTCTACAGGATATTCAGCTTCTCACTACTAGATTGAACTCGCAGTGATCTACTTGTTTACAGCCTCCTAAAATCTGGGATTACAGGTGCACGCCACCATGCCCAGTCTCAATTGCCATCTCAGCACGCCCTGGGGGTGAGGCCGGCACAGCATGCTGGGGATTGAACCCCAGCCACTGCACTGTACTGAAGCAGGCAGTTTAGCACACTGAGCTATCTGGCTGGCACTAGATTATTTCAAGGTTTTTTTTAGCTACAACAAATGTACTAAAATAATGCTGTGAAAACTAATGTCTGGGGCTGGGGAGATGACTCAGTGGAATAAGCGCTTCCCTGGCAAGTGCAAGGGCCTGAATTCAATCCCTGGTTCCGCAAAAAACAAACAAAACCCTAATGTCTGGCTTGTTCCTACTGCTAAGGGTCACCAAGGTGGGGAGGTGTTTTTCGGTCTTGTCTGCACACCATCTTGCCCTGCACCAAAGTGAGCGGGTGAGGGCTTCCCTAGCTCCAAGAAAAACTGTCAGTAGTTTGTTCTGTTAGGCTGACCTCAGAAACAAGGAACCAGACTATCAGTGCAGGACCGAGATTCTGTATTTGTGAGTCTTCCACTGCAAAGTGCACAGACATCTCCCTCAAAGCCACTTAGGCAATCGAGAGAACGCATTTGCCCCTGAACCAGGAAAGCCTCGGGCCTGCGTGGGACTCAGGTGTGGTTTGATCCACAGGCTCACAGTATCATCAGACTTTTATTCTGTTTTTCTGTGATTCTCTTGGCTCTGGTCTTACTCTTTAGCTTAGCTTGGTCCTCAGATTCATTTTCATTATTGTAGTAAAAAGAGCTTAGCGCTACAGGTGGCACATCTACCCAGGCCATGTGTGAGAAGAGAAAGATCTCAGACTTGGAGCTTCCAGCAGGATTCCCTTGGATGCACTGCTGTTGGATCAGTGTGGATCGGGTGCCCACCACGTGCCACTGGATGAGGGGATGTCTTCTCATCTGGGGTCAAGGGGCTCATGGCTTCCCCAGATTTAGTAAGATTTTTCCAACAAAAATGGGGCTGCTGAGAAAGGAAAGAAATTCATGGCAGTCTAGAGTATTAGACAGGCTTCAGGAAGGCCAAGTGAGTCTTCCGAGAGGTCTTAACCCAATACCCCAGTGCCGTGGAACCTCAAGGGACAGAGCCAAAACACAGCTACATGGAGAAAATCCCCACTGACCCCCCCCCCAGGTATACACTGGGAACATCTTGATGTGACCGTGTAGATCCTTACTAGAGGATAAACTCCTAGAAATAGAGTTGCTGGGTCATAGAATTGCTGGGTCAGACTTTAATAGATATTGCTGAATTGTCTTCCAAAAAATTTATCAGTTTCTCCTCCCACCCATAAATTCCCGAAGATGCCTACCAAATGCACATGTTGCTGATAACAAATATTCATCTTTTTAATGTTTCCCATCCTGATAAAACAATTTAATCTTTTGGAATTATGGGGCAGAGGAGCACCTTCATGTACGCTTCTTAGCTAATTGTAATTCTTCTATGGATTACTCCAGCGTTTGGTCAATTTTTCTATCCAACTGTTCAACTTTTTCTTGTTGATTATAGAAGCTCTTTGTAGCTTAGAGATACAAACCCTTTGTTTTATCTGTTGCAAATCTTTCTCCCAGCTTAGCCGTTGTGTTTTGACTTTGTAAGATAAAGCTTGCATTGTCCAGAACTCTACAAAATATCATGTCGCTGGATATTAGGCTTTTCTGTGTTTCAGCTTAGAAAGGTCTTTCCCACTCTAAAATTAAAAAAAAAAAAAAAAAAAAAAAAAAAAAAAAAAAAAAAACCACCACCCCTGATTTCTGTCATGCTTCCTATGGTTATTTGTGTCTAAATATTTTACCTATCTGGAATTTATTTTGTTTTATGAGGCAGTGATGACTTGTCAGTTTTGTGTTTTGTTTTTTGTTCTTAGTGGCTAATCCATTAGGATGTAAGAGCTGTGTGACATTCCAGAACCGCTGTGACTTTCTTATGGGCTGATCTTTGTCAACATCTTGTTTCCAGGGACTGGACTGAGTAGAGGAAGGAGAAAGAAAACCAGTGCTGTCAAGCTCCAGGGCAGCCAGGCATGGTGGACTCAGCAAAGAGGGAGATGGCATCCTCAGTTAATGCTGGGAGGATAGGTTAGGTACCAAGGAAGGAGCACTGCGGAGAGAACCTGGGAAATGCCTTCCTCTTGGCAGGAGTTGAGGGAGCAGGAGAGAAAGGCCCAGCAGCAGCCACAGACCTGGTGCAGGGGGCGTCGGAGCCTTGACCGCCCGTGTTCCCATCCTTCAGCCTAGAAAGTGGCTGGTCAGCGTGTGTCCTTCCACAAGGATAGTTTCAGCACTTACTCTGAGCCACAGAAAACATCATCATCTCCTGGGCTAGTGGTAGGGAAAGCCTGCAGTGAGATGGCAGGGCCATCTGGGCCTGAGATGGCAGGAAGAATGCTGTGGGGAACTGCTGTGCTGCAAGGGACAGGAAGACAGCACTTCAGAAAGGTTTCTTTCTGAAGAAAGAAAGGGGGCATTTAACGTTTTATTCTTCAGGGCTGGGGAGATGGTTCAGTAGAATAAACACTTCCCTGGCAAGCGCAAGGGCCTGAGTTCAATCCCTGGTTCCACCAAAAAAAAAAAATTGTTCTTCCTCACTCTGATAGATCACTCCCAAGAGGGCCTTCCCTTTCCAACGGGACTGCTGCCTCCTTCTGGGAGTCTGGAGCACTGAAAAGCTAGGGCGCTAAGCGAGCAGCCCCCGGGTCAGCAGGGCTGCGCACGGAGCGCTCACGAGCAGATGGCCCAGGAGCTAGCATGCCAGTATGTGCCTATTTCTGTCCCTGTAAGCCCGTGGCATTCTGGAGTCATCTTTTTGGTGAACTTCCCTAGCTGAAGGCACAGTCTCGCATCCCAGTGCAGTAGGTGCTCCGTGGGGTTAGTGAACTAACGTGTCAGGGCGTGGTCTGCGCAGCCGCGATGCACTGCGCTGAGCCTAGCTGGGCTCCCGCAGGAGCAGAGACCCGTGGCAGGTGAGGGAGGCCCTGGCTTCCCTGCAGGAGGAGCACAGCCTCTCACATTGGCTTGCTGGGGGTGTGCTGAGGGCAGAGGCCCTGCACACAGGATTGGCTGAAAATGGCCCCTAGTGTAGCCTTCTCTGCCTGGCATGAGTCTGCTTAGGGTAGACGGCAGCCCTTCCACCCTCTACACTCAGAAGCTCCAGCACTTGCAGGCCCTGTGGTCACCCCCAGCCTGGCATTCCCTGAGCCCCTTCCTGCTGACTCATTACTGTCCAGCCAGGCTGGGGGAGGGCAGTGGCCAAGCGGACTCTCAGGACCTGGGGTGCCCTGCAGGACAAGGGAGACAACAAAAGTCCCTAACTCTCCTGCTCTGAAGGGTGGGCCTGGAAGTGGACTATTTGGTGTTCTGAGCGGACCCCTTTGTCACCTTTGCTGAGAACAAGGCCCCTGCTGCCCCTTAGTGGCCTGTCCGTGATCGCTGTGACCACCATGGCTGTAGTGACTGTGTGGGCTGGCCTAGGACCATATGTATCACATGCTGGTGAGTGTGGTTGAACACAATTATGGCTGGGTGCAGTGGCACGCATCTGTGTGTGACCTGAGTGAGTCAGAATCACTGTGCAGAACTGTGCCCAGGTGTGTGTGGTTACACGCAGATGACGTGGTCACGCGCAGGGGTACACAGCCCCGTTGTCTCACTGTGTGCAGTTTGACGTTGTGTGATTGTGTGCCAGGCCTGTGAGTGCACGATTGTCTGTGGTAACATGTTCTGTGTAGTTGTGCATGGCCAGTGCGTGACCCAGTGGAGCAGGGTTACGGGTGTGCCGGTATGGTTGTGTGTGAGTGGATAGGTCTCCTGGGGGTCCTCCCTTGACATGTTTGCGGTCTGTGGCCATGAGAGCGAGGGGGTAGATGTGTGTCCGCTGTGTGCGCTTTGTTTTTTCTAGCTGCATCCTCGAGCAGCAGCTCCTGTTTATGAAAAGAGGTGGGAAGAGCTGCAGGAAGTCCTTCCCCGGGTTACCGACCATTTCAAGAGTTTTTCTTGGAAGTCCTGCTGGGCTTCAGGGTAATGCCAGCCCGTCTGAGCCCTCGTGGCAGCCGCCTCCCTGGCTCGCTATGTGTGATTGCGTCCCTGGCTGAGGCTCAGGCTGCCTCCCACTCTTCCAGGGTCACACGTTCTGTGTCTCTCAGTCCTGGCTCCTGCGCCCACCCTCCCCATACCTATCTGGGGGGAGGCCGGGCTCCTAGCTCCTCTCTTCTCCAACCCTGTAGACATGCTGCTCAAGGGCTTATCTCTAACTTCTTCGGGGAAAGCAGATGGGGTAACAAAAACATCCCACGCAAGGGATTTATAGCACTGCAGATGGCTACAGGCTTTCACGGTCCTTGACCCGGGGCTACTGTATCTGGAGGCCTGTGCTCCACTTTTCCACCTGAGGAAGATGGCTCAGCTTCCAGTCTGACCCACTTCCTCCCGGGGATGGGGACCCACCCAGGCAGAACCCTACCTCCTCACCACCATTCCCAGCCCCCTGCCACAGCGGCGCGGGCCTTCTGCCTCTTGGAGGACATTCCAACTCTCAGGGCACAGCCCTACCCGAAAATGACAGAAATGATCCCTCTTGTTTGTTTTTTGCAGATTGGAGTTGGGCAACAGCTGCCCAAATGTGCAAGCCTCAAACTTCTTCTGCCCTTGCCAGGAAACGGTCCCCGTGCTCCATCTGGACTGTCTCCCCTGGTGGGTCCCCCGCCAGACTGAGGATGAGGGATGTGGCCCCGGGGTCAGCAGGAAGCTGAAGCAGCCTAGGGGGAAGGCACTGGAGGGAAGAAACCCAGGTTGAGGGGTCAGAGCTGCGAAGGGCTGGGCCAGGGCCAAGCCAGGCTGCCCTGTCTAACCATGAGCCCCCAGACATGAGTGGAAGGGCGTGGCTTCTGACCCAGAGACTCGGGGCAGTGGATATCTGGTCCTAACTCTGCTGTGGCACAGCTGTGCAGCCATCTCTCTCTCTCCCTCTCAGGGCCTTGTCTAGGCATTCTGAATTCTGAAAAAAGATAAAATAGAACAGAAAAGTCCAATGCTGGGCCTGAGGGTACAAGAAAGTACTCTGTGGACCCGACTCCGGGTTTCATCCTTTTTGGCGAGCAGAACTGGGGATTGAACTCAGGCCCTTGCACTTGCCAGGCAAGCATCCAGGTTTAATCCTGAAGAGAGCTGTTAGTCCCAAATCCAAGGTCCTTCTTGGCCCCTGACAATCTATGTCTCTGAAAGTCTACATCCTGCCCTTCCCAGTTAGCAGAGGCAGATCCTAAAATACACAGATTCCCACAGAGACCCAGCTCAGAGGGAATGAGGCAGGAGGACAATTGAGCAATAAGAACAGAAAAGCATCAGGGGCAGAGGAAGGTGGACAAACACAGCAGCAGGGCCTGGGCCCAGGTACTGCCATGGCCCTGCCTGCTCCGCCCAGTACTGCCACCTAATTTATCCTCCCAACCCATTACTGCTCCTTCTCCCCATCAACCACCCTCCTCTGGGCTGCAGCTCTGGACTCAATTAAATCATTCTGGTAGGTTCTGTGACTCAGCACTCAAGAAGCACCCAAGTCAAACTGAACATATGAAGCGCAACAAGCCAAGCACCAGAGGCCAGAAAAACTAATAAAATGTGGGCCTTATCTTCCAAGAAACTTTTAGTCTTGGTAATAAGAACATTTACTGATCGTACTAGTCACTACCACATGGAGAGTTCATGCAGGACACAGAGAGGTGGTAGAAATTATCGAAGTGGTTTGGTGGTTGTAAAAAGGGCGTGGAGAGGCCTGTAGACCTACTGAGGACCGACATTCCAAAGTGGGCCAGAGAAAAGGCCGCTGCTTCTAGCTGCTTTCGTGGCGCTTTCTGAGCTCTCACTGGGTGCCAGGCAAGCATTTAGTGTTAGCACATTTGCTTTCACTTTACCCTTTTGGGAACCCTCTGAGCTGAATTAGTCCTGGGGGAGATAAGGGTCTGCAGGGACTACTGGTGTCCCTGTACCTCGTGCTGTCTTTTTTTTTTTTTTTTTTTTAATGTATTTAGTACAGGGTCTACAGGGGCTCACTGAACAGATTGGACTCATAGTGATCCTCCTGTTTTTAGCCTCCCAAGCGCTGGGATTACAGGCGTGCGCCATCACTCTTAGTCTCAATCGCCATCTCAGAGTGCTCCTGGAGCGGGGCTGGCACAGCACGCCGGGGATTGAACCCTGGTCCCCTGTGCTTGCCTAAGCAGGTGCTTTAGTCTGCTGAGCTATCTGGTCAGCCCTACCGTGTCTTTCTATGTCTCCTCCCCTTGAGAGTGGACAGGCCCTGTGGCTTGCTTCTAACCCATGGAATATGGCAAAGGTGAGGGGATGTCACCACCATGATTACGTTCCATCGTCAAAGGTATGATGCTGCTTGAGACCTCCCTTGCAGGCTTTGAAGAAGTCAGCAGCCGTGACCTGAGAGTCCTATAAAGTGGCCCCCTGGCAAGTCCTATAGAGTGGCCCCCTGGCAAGTAACTCCGGACAACATCTGGGAGCCCACAGCCAGGAAGCAGGCTTCCTCGCTGTGGCCACAGAATTCTGCCCACGTACTGTGTGAGCCTGCGGCCTCTGTTGCCCATGGCGCCTGCAGAAGAGAGCCCTTCCCTGGCGGACAGCCCACCTATGGCCTTGCAGAGCAGCTAGCAGGACTGCACTGCCCGTCTTACTGATGAAGAGACTGAATCACGGAGACACACGCTTGGTGCCAGGCCACACAGGGACCAGAGTCTATCCCCAGACTCCTCAGACTGATCTGCTCTGCAGGACCCCAAGCCAGCCCCTGCCCTGCAGTTGGTCATCCTGACACAGGAGCAGGAGTTGGCACAGTGTTTGCTGAAATGCCCTTTCTCTGTCTCAACCCGACAAGTGTCTGTTGAACCTCCTCAGCGTGCCCACTTGTGCCAGACTCAAGGTAAAGCGATGAGCCACACAGACACATTCCTGCCTTTAGGCTGCAGAGGGTTCACACAGCGTGTGATGTGACAGGGGACCGAGGATATCAGCGTGACAAGAGTTACAAGGCCTGGGGTGCGTGGAAGTGTGGGCTGAGGTGGGTGACCCCCTGAATGGGCTCTGCACCAGCGCACTAGGTTAGGCAGGCCTGGTGGGGTGCCCAGGATCCCCAGAGAAGAGGCCCCTTTTTGCGATGTAAAATCACACTGTTTCTCAGAACTGGCTCCTAGGATACCCATCCTGAGGAGTCAGGGCTCCTGTGGCTCCCGAGATACACCCTAAATACCACCTCTTAGCAGCATCGTGGTGTCTGGAGTCAGGACAATTTGATTAGCTGGGACTCTCGTGCTTTAAACATCCCAGACATCTAGCAGAGGGACAGTCACTGGTGGAGTTGGTAGGCAGAGAAGGGAGATGGGGGTGGCCCCGGGGTGGGTATGAGCACAGGCAGGGAGACGCACAGGAATTAGAAGGGGACCCCCCTGCCATGGTGCCAACGGCAGCCTGTGACAACTCAAGAGCATTGGAAAACTGGCCAGCTGGCTGAACCAGGCAAGATCCTAGCAGGAAGCAGGCAGCCCACAAATTTGGTGATGGAGAAGTAGCCCTTAAAGAGACTGTTGTCAAAGACCTGGACGGGATTGAAAAGATTGCAGCAAGCAGGCCGTCTCATTCTGGGCCTAATAGGCCAGGGAGCTCACCAGAACTGCAGGGACCTGAGCAGGAGGGCTACCTGGCGGAACCAAGGCCCCAGCTGGGGGGAGCAGGCAGGCTGCAGTGGCCGGCGGGGGCTGTCAGGTGTCTTGACCTCCCTCTCTTCTCCTTGTCAGAGGGCGAGGGCACCCACCTGTGCTGCCCCACAAGGCTGCTTCCTGGGACGTAGACAGGGTAGGAAGTTTGGAGGCAGCCTGGAGGCAAAGAGAGACCTGATCTGACTTCATCCAGCCTTCCCAGCTGGGGCTCTGGAAAAGTCACTCAACCTTTCTGGGCGCCAGTTTCCTTCCCTGTGAGAGCAAGGTGGTGAGGATGCTTAGGTTTCAATTGTTCCACTTGAAATGTGAGCATATATTTAGGGATCTCGGCCTCGGGCAGGGCTGGAGAAGCTGTTAGAGCTTCCACTGATAATGAGCAGCTGGCTACAGCACGTGTGCCTTAGGTTTGCCACCGCTGGCCTAGAGCCCAGCATGCATAAGCTGATTGTCAGCACTTGGGTCTGTCTCAGAGCACAGATGCGGTAGTGGATGAGTGGACAGCTGGGGCAGGTGCCTCAGCTCTTCCAAGCAGCACGGCCCCGCCAGGAGAACACAGCAGTCCGCCCCTGCCTCTTGGACAGCACAGTAGAGAGGGTACTGTGTTGCTCTCAGGCATCTGGATGTCTAGGCAGCTAGTCAGAAAGAGGTTGCCTGCCCTGAATGCCAAGGGCCTAGAACCCAACAACACAAGCCCTCAGAGCCTCCAGTTCCCAGAAGCTGTCCCCTCCCTCCCCTGGTGCCCATAACAAAGACCCTGGTGACACCCACAGCCCTCTGCCCTTTATTTCTTATCACCTGCATCACAAGTTCACAGGAAGAGGGTTTTCAAACCATCAAACTCAAGATTGCACTGTGGTTAGTATTTTTCAAAATAAAGGAAACCAAAATGGATCAAAGAACTGCAGGTGCAGCAGATCAGGCCCTGCCTATGGTGGAAAGAGGGCTGGGTGAGAAGAGGGGGTAAATGCAGGGGAGGCGACTGCTCTCCTCAGACCCTATTGCCTTTCCAGCTCTCAGAGGAAGGGCAGAAGCTGGGGGAGGGGCAGAGAGGGCAAAGGGTGGGGCGGGGGAGCCAGGTCCCCAAGGATCATGAGTGTGGGCAGGTGAGGCCCATGAGAGGTGCCTGCCCTGCGCAGTGGCCAGTTGGGGTACCTGTGCAGCCCCTCTGCTCCAGTGGGGCCCTAGGAACTCAAAGCCCATGAGCCCACTCTCCCCTTGCCACAGCCTGCCGGCCCTGGCTGCTGTCACCCATACTGTCACCCCCACCCAGGCAGCCAGCTCCTAGCTGCTCCCCTGCCTCAGTTCCCCACACCCAGCCAGCTACTGTGCTGGATTCTTGTGAGTCATGCTCTTCTAGGGAACTTGTTTCACTTGTTCCTTTGATCTGACGTACTTACTAGAGATAAAAATGGGAAGCACGGTGCTTCCAAGTTTCCTCTGAGCCTAGATAGATTTGCTGAGCTACCTGTAAGACGGTTATTTACCAAAGCCAAGGGAAGCGATGGAATGTCTTGGTGCCCTCCATTTTCCACTGGCTTCGATTCTGCTGGTTTCTTTATTATTTATCTTATTTTATTTTTATTATATTAAATGAATCATTCAAAAAACTGTTTTTGAAGTTGCAAAATGATCCAAATATTCAGCAAATCATAGAGAACTATACAGTGAACATGCTCATACCCACTAACCAGCCCTACTAGTTCTTAACACTAATGCTTGCTTCAATTTCTTTTTCCTTTTCTTTTGTGAAGTAGAAGAAACATAAAACCAACCATGTTCTCAATTTCAATTTATTTTTGAAGTAAACCGTTACACATTAAAGGGCCCTCTGATCTGCTACTCCTTCACTAGTGATGATCGCCGTTTTGTATTTTGTTTTCCTATAAAAAGGGCTACTTGTCCACGAAAACAAGCCATGCATGAGAAGATATACAGCAAAAAGTGAAATTCATCCTGCTGCTTCCAGCCTTAAACTCACTCTTCCTGAAGTAATCACCTAAAACTTTGTTTTCTTTCTTCTCTTTAGAACTTTCTACACAACTTTTCTACAAAGCTTTCTTGAGTGTTTTGCTTTAGGGCTGGAGGTTGAACCCAGGCCCCGATTATGCTAAGTAGTATCCTTCCAGTAAGCTACGTCCTCTGGCTTCCAGGTACAGTATTTTTCCTTGGACATGGGACTTATACCACCTTCCTTTCTTTCTTAGTATAAGTGCAATTACACTATATGCATTTTTCTCCAGCTTGCTTTTTGTTTCTGATTACCAGTGTTCCTTGGGTATTTCTCACTGTGAATACTAACAAATTACCATGTTCTTTTCAACAGCTGCCCGGGATTCTACTTTATTTACTGTTTCCCAAGGATGGGCCTTTAGGTGGTTTCCAGATATTGTGTGATAACACCACAACAGCTTGCAGTGAATATCCTTGTCTACATGGGTTGGGTCACCTGTGAGAATACTGTCTATCTGTAGAAGAAATACCTACAAGGCGAGTTTCTGGAGTAAAGAGTGACTGAACATTGGGCATCTTGAAAGAATTCCCAGATCTTCCCTCTAAGAATGATCAATTTACACATCCCCCAAAGTGCAGGAGAGTTTCTGTCTCCCCACATTCTCAGTGGATATCTTCACATACTGCTGTTGGCCTGTTGTCTATCTTCTGTAAACTGTCTTTTCCAACTTCGCTCCCCTAGCATCTTATGGGTCTATCGTTACATTTGGATCTTGGATCCATCTGGAATCAATTTGGGGGCAGAGTGTGATATCCTGTGCAATTAACATACACTGATGTTTCCTATTCTGTATGGAGATTGAATTAAGCCCCAAGACAAAAGGAAAGTAGATTTTCCCCATACGTAAGAGACCTAAGGCCACCTGAGTTTGCCACAGGCTGTGATGCAAATTACCTGCTTGTGGACAGTAGCCCAAGGGAGTGAGTACCTGTGATCCTTGCTCTGGGATCAAAGGGGTGAGTGAAAACTAAGCAGATAGGAGGGAGCGAGGAGAATGTTCTGGCACCTGAACTCTCTACTCTGAAGTTAACAATGGGACATTGCCTCTGACCACCATGGTAGCTTGGCTGGACCTTGCGAACATCTAGTCAATTAGTGTCCAACATATATGTGGCAATGGACACCATCCCTGGAACTTCAATATTTTCCCAAGGTAAAAGGAAGCCACATATGAAGTAGTTGTTCAGTGGCTAGAGGCCAGCTGCTATTGGTCCACCAAAATCCAACTTCCCTTTCTCCATTAGAATGGAATAAAGCCAGGTACGTGGCGGCCAACCGGAGACAGCAATTCCCAGCTCTGTATATTTAGCTGAGGCCACACGACTACATTCTCACTAGTGGACTAAGAGAGAAACTGACCTGTGCCCTTTCTGGCTGTAGTGGTTTTACACCTTGTTCTCTGGAAGGCTCACTCTTAAAGCCCTGAGCCACCATGACAGTCCAGCTCTGGTGACACCACCACGCTGGAGCGGCCCATGCTGGGTACAGGCTCAGCTGAGTTCAGGCTTCCAGCCAAGCACTAGGCGACTGAAGATTATTCCTGACAGAGTCTTCCCAGCTGAGATCCAGACTTCAGAGAGCAGAGAGGGGTGCCATCCTCCCTGCTTTCTGCCCAAATTCAGCAGAATTCCTTGCAGATGTAAGATAGCACAGTTGGGAGCTACAGGGTCGCTCCCCTCTGCTCACCTGAGTCTGGGCACAGCTTGTCCTACTGTTTACTACACGGTAGAGATAAGGGAAACAAAGACACGAACACACAAACACACCACCAAACCTGCTCGGGAAAAGTGCACAATTGCAGATCAGGACTGACGTTGGCCAGACCTCTGTGTGCATGATCTATAGTAACCTTTCTTCACCTGGAGCCCTCTAAAGAAGGTTCATGCATACTGACTGCACAACTGTAACAGAGTGCATGATGGGAAAGGGTGCAGCTGACATGACTCAGCACCCTGTCAATCATGTTAGTCATGCTCTAGAAGATCCCAGTGAAGGGGGCCTAGAGCACAGAAAACCCCTGCACCTTATGCCACTGGCGACTGTGGCATTTCTGACAGTAGAACCTACTTACTCTGAGCACCAACACCTTAATAAATTTGGCTACTGTTTCCTTGCTGTTTGGGCTGTGTTCATCTCTCCTAAGAACCTAGGAACCTCTCCCAGACCCCATCAGCCACAGCAACAGCCCAAAGAATCTATAAGGATAATGAAATGGTGGATGTTTTATAGCACTGAATTTTGTTTGCTTCATTATTCAGCAACAGCTAATTAGAACCAAACCACAACTCGGAAAACCTGTCCCCCTTCCTGCTGGCTCCAGCCCAGATATGTCAGCAACCCAGCCTCAGCTGTGCAGAAAACCTTAGGCATGAAAAGCAGAGCACAGGAGAGACAGAGGTCCCCAAGTAATCACACGGTGCCGGTGCAACCACTCACCTTCCGAGGGTTACACATAAGCATCTTTGCTCAGCCGTGAGCAGGACAATTGCCCCCTGCCCTTTGTGAGCTTATGCAGGGAGGAAGAGAGGGGCCACAAGAACAGCTCAAACCCAATAAACAAGCAACCTCAACCACAGACATACAGAGCCATTAAAAACAGTTCGCAGGAGCTCTGACTCAGGCTGAGGGAGCTGATGCATGCTCTAACCCCAGAGGCTGAATAAAAATCAGAGAGTTTGAGAGGGAGGGAGAGAAGAAGATGTTCTAGCAGTACAAGGGGATAGAGCGTGTGCGAAAGCTCTGAGTCAGGAAGGAAATGCCGTGTCCCTGAAGCCTGGGGGTGGGAGATAGTGTGGGGTGGGCTGAAGATTTTGGTATGATCTCTGTGGAATGAGGATTCGTGGGTTGATTCCAGCTAGAGATCGATACAATTAGGGCCGAGAGCCCTGTCACAAGGCTTGTGAAGACCCTGCAAGGGATGGATCTGTGGAGGGGATTATTTAATTAGGCTTAGGAGAAGCCCCAGAGAGATGGTGTCCAGCCTATGAGTAACTTAAGAGATGGTGGCCGGAGGAAACTTGGACATGGCCAAGTTCAAAGCCCTCTCAGAGATAAGCAAGGGATTCAGATTTGTTCGTGGATATTTTTGAGGACGTCACCTTTCACTGTTTTATTTGTCCATGATATGGAAATGATCATTGTTTCATGTGCTACACAGAATTCTTGAGTATGTGGATGATGGCCACATTCATTGGGGATCGATTTTTAGGAAGAATAGATTGTGAGCAGAGTAGATGGAGGTTCTCTGAGGAGCCTAAGGCTCAGAAAATGTGTAGAAGTTCTCCTTTAGCAAAGGAATATTCGAAACTCTTACGTCAGTGAAGACATGTGACTGAATAGATGTCGAGGGCCCTTGGGAAGGCAGCACCCACTGTGGCTTCCAGAGTTCACCTCTGCTCATAAGCAATGGAGCAGTAGGAGAGGAGGTGGCAGTCACAGCAGGAACCTGTTCTGTGCCACTTGGAAGGGGACAGACATTCACACTGACCCTAAATTTCCTGATGTATAAATGAGGGCAATCTCACATCCTTACAAGGTTTTAAAGAATGAATATAGATGTATCAGTGTAACTCTTTGTAATCCATGGCAGGTATTATAAGCATTTTTATTCTTACCCCATACAGATGGAGAACCACGGTATCAACCTCCGGAAGGGACTAGAAAGAACTGCAGCCCTAAGGGAATCGCAAACTCCCATGGCAGGCAGCCCCCCGCTGCTGGTGAGGGCTGGGCTCCGTGGCACCGCCGATGGACACACTGTTCGTGCGGCCTTTGACCTACGGTAGCAGGCTGCGGCAGTGACCCTCAAGGGCTCTGCTCTGGAGAAGAACCTTAAGAAGACCGCAGGTCCTGTGAAGACCCAGCTGCTCCCAGGGTGGACAGATGAATGGAACACTGGCCCTAACTGTGCCACATTTGGCCGTGTGAGGATGACGTGAGGTGGCGCTCCAGGCTCAGGCAGAGCGGGAAGTAAAGGCTCCCTCTAGGTGGACACAAGATGTGGGGTCTGTGCCAAACAGGAAACTGCCTGTGGCAGCCTGCGGCACTGGGAGACTCTCAAAGGCCCCCAGGCCCCAAGCAGGTGGCTGCTTAGCAGATGACCACAGACCTGTAACAAAGCAAGTCTGACCCACAGTGGGTGCAGATGAGGCTCGATGATCTGGAACAATTAACCTCAAAGTCAGGGGGTGCTTGGATGTGGCCCCAGCAGGCTCGTTTGCCCACAAATCACGAGTGTTCGCTAGATAATACATCTGCCGTTAGCCCTCACAGTCCTGTTGCTAAGAGATTGGGAGCTAAAGGATGTTTCCCCAAACTAACCACTGCAGGATGTTCCAGAATAGAGCCGTAATAACAGCCTTAACACAAAGACGTGTGAGTACCGGTCCGCCCTTGTCCAGAGCTGTGGAGTGGGCACCTGGGAGTAGCCTGCCATGTATACTCCCGCTTTGCAAGATTTTGACTCTAATAAAATCAGCTCAGTGGTAGAACTGCAGTGAGCACATTAGAATGTCTTATAATTCCAAGGGCATGTCAGTCAATCAAGACGCATTCGTTGGGAGGTCTACTATTTCAGGCATGTGTAGGACAATCCCAGCTACGTTTCCGTGCAGAAAGGACTCAGCCTAACATAACTGCAAACACCCTTGTTTGGCACAGTGCCTGTGCATGACAATTAAGTGATTTTGCGTGTCCATTTGCCGCCACCAGCATTGTTGCTTTGTTGCCAGGACAACAAGAACAGGTCAGTCGATAAGCCGGGTCAGATAAGCCAGGTCAGACAGGACAGAAGTCGGCAAACAGAAAACTGCTGTCGTCTGACACCTGTCTAGGGCAGGGCTGCCGGAGGAGTTTCCTGGGAAGACCGAGGCCTCCTACAGCTGCGCGTCCTCACCCAGGCTCCAGGCTTACCCTCAGGGGAGCTCCACCTGCAGAGGGTTTAGTGCAAAGCAGCTGGGCCCTAATTTGTTATGAAGGGAAAACCTGATCCCTGCTGGCCTCCTGGGGTCTTAGCAGCGCGTGCCAGCCACAGGCCCTCCTTTCTTCCCCCCTTCCTCTCCCTCCCCCACCATGGCCTCCTCACTGCCCTGTGCCACCCCATCCCACCATCTGCCACTGCCCTCTGCTTTCTCCCTGCGCAGGTCTCTGGCTGCAGTAGCCTTGCCTTTTACATCTCGTCTCGCTGGGGTAGGGAGGGGAGAGCACCTGTGTGCTTCTCTCCCATTTTATAGGTATGAAAACTGAGGCATGTGGCGATAGCATTGGGTGTCAAGGTGACACAGCCTAGTAAGCCAGGAGACAGGCTTCTAGCCCCCAGTCCCGGGATCTTCACGGCTCACCAGTTCCAAGCACCCTGTGATGTGTTTGTTGCACAGAAAAACCACTGGATGTTGCAATGCTTTTTAGAAAGGGGTCAGTGTTTCCACGGGCCAACCCTGCTGACCTTCAATCACTGTGCGGCACCCAGGGAAGGGGGCAGAATCCCAGGAACTCTGTTCCCTTTCTTTCACCACTTAGCAAGGGGTGAGGGTGAGGGAAAATGTCTCCAGTGAGTGTTTACCATTCCAGCCTTATTCTGCCCCCAACTACGGGGTAATCACGAGCAAGCCCCTTAACCTTCAGTGGCAGCTTCCGGCAGGATCTTCTGACAGGATCAGGTTGGGATGAGGCATGTTTGAGGTCACAGATGGCAGCTGCAGGAGGGTCTGTGTTAGGGGCCGCAGCAACTGTCTGTTCTCACACCACGCTGCTTACCTCTGCTCGGGACCTGGGCTCCAAGGGACAGGAGGCTCGTGCTAATTGCAGGACTGCTGTAGTCCCTGGCAGCAGCGCCTCTGGTGACAAAGAATCCTCAGGATCCTTACTTTAGGCTGGAAGAAGGGAGAAGTCGCTACATGGGCATCAGTGCCTGTTGAAACACGCGCGCTTCCCACGGATCGCCTGCTTCAACCTCCCGTGCACAGCCCAGGCGAGCTCTGCACCGTCCTCTCCGCTCCTCCAAGCAGGGTGGGCCCTTGTGCTGTGCCTGGGCAGGGCTGGGGTCTCCGAGGCCGATGGCGCCCCTGTCACCACTTATCAGCTCCCCCCTGGGAGCAGGACAGATCTGGCAAGGCTCGGCCCCTCACAACTCTGGCTCTAAGTTGAAGAAGGGTTTACCATGATGAAGGTCTTAAAGTCTCCGTCAGAGGGACAGCATCTAAAGAAGGACCCCAGGAGAGCCGTGGGGCTGAAGGCTGAGAGCCACAGATTCACACACGTACACACACGCCCGGCCACTTGGCACCAGCCCCCGGCAGGGTGGCTCCAGCTACCCGGGCCCAGGACACTACTTCTGCTGAGTCATCCTTTCTTGCCCAGAGGCATCCTGGCCTGGAGCCACGTTCCTGGTGGGGTCTGAGTGCCACAGAGGACGGAAGCTCCTTTCTCACCAAGCCGCAGCTCCCCAACCCCACAGACAAGCTCATCCCTCAGGAGCCTTTCCCAACAGCCAGCCCGGGCTGCAGGATGGTCTGTGTCCACCACCCCCCATGCTGGTCCTGGGTACAGCCTGATCCCCCAAAAGCTAAAACACCCCTAAGGAGGGAGGGAGTCAGAGACACCATGTTTAGGGAGGAGAGGCCAGCCCAGGGTTAAAGAGCCAGGAAGCGCCTGCCTGCCCTCTTGGACTCCTCCTGCTAGCAGGGCCAGCAGCCTCACTGGGATGGGCCTCCTATGGGGAGGGGCCAGCTGCAGAGGCCTAGATGCTGGACACACACCGCCCCCCGCCCGCAGCTGCAGCATCCTTTATTGTGTGAAAAGGCAGTGGCTCCAGCCCAGCAAGCCAGCAGCACCTTGTGCAAAGCGCATGTCCAGGCACACATCTGCACTGTTCACCAGGTGCCAGCGTGGCACAGGGTCGCCCTGCAGCCACGGGCAAGGCCGATGCAGCCAGTCTTACCAACCTGAGCTCTCTGCGCACTCTCATCCCACACTTCCTGGGGTCAGGTCCTGGGTCCCCCTCCTAGCTGTGTGGCCTTGAGTTAGTTACTTTACCTCTCTGGGCCTCTGCTTCCTCCTGTACAAAATTGAAGCCAGTTAATCCTACCACATTAGGCTGATGAGGTAAATGAGTTCTTATGCATAGAAGTGTAGGACTGTTCCTGGCACAAAGAGCTCAAAGGGAGTGTGTGTGTGTGTGTGTGTGTGTGTGTGTGTGTGTAACCCTCACTCTGCCTTGCCTCAAGCTATGCTCTCCCTGCAAAGCCTTTCCCCTCTTCTGCAGGAACCTGTGGAGTCCAGCCTCTAGAAGTTTCCAGAAAGGAGGACTGAGAGTCCCCAGCAGCAGCAGAACCCATTCTCATTTGGTGGAAGTTTTGTCTGGCCTGCAAGTGGGATTCAGGAGGAGACGTCTGCCCCAGGTTGTCATGCCAGTCGGTGTGGCCTGTGTGGAGCTCGGGGCTTCTGGCTGGAAACAATACTGTCTCTTCCCACCTGACAGTGCTGCGCCTCCCCCAAGCTGTCAGAGCTCTGAGGCCATCCCCAGAACCTCAGAAGATCCCCCAAAGATGGGGCTTCACTGACAGCACAGCCCACTGAGGCTCACAAAGACCTCAAGAGTATGGGCACTGCCCGGGCAGAGCCCTGAGAGGGCCCCATGGAGAGACAGCCCAGGAAACTCTGAGCAATGCCGGCTGCCCACAGGCCCCGGGCTTCCTGCACTCTCCAAGCATGCTGCCCCATCAACGTCAACCGGTTTATGAAACCCTGCGGGGTGAGCAGTGGGAATCCAAGGGCCCCCGGGGACCTCGGGCTGTGGTCATCCTGTTCCTCATGGCCCTGGCCAAGGTGGCTTTCTGAGGACTGCTGTCCACACTGTAATGGAATCCAGCTGCTGCAAGAGACAGGCACCTGATGGAGGCCTGCTGCCTCCGCGGGCCTCTGCCTGCAGACCCAGGCCCCCCTCCTGCAGGAGCCTGGGCTCCCCACAGACACAGGGACCCGCAGACAGTGGGGGCGGGAGCTGTGGTGGAAGGGCTTGTAGGGAGGGGCATGTGGGTTAAAAGCCCAGTTCAGCTTTGCCAGGCCTGAGACTCGGGGGATTGCTGGTTAACTTCTTTGTGCCCCAGTTTCCTCGTCACTAAGTTGGTAACAAAATCATGCTGTAAAGATGAACTAAAACAATGTAGATGGGAGGTGCAGGCGCAGTCAGCTCCTGACCCGAAGAGGAGGTTCTGTCTCTCAGCCTCCTTCCCATCTGCAAGAGTTCTATCTTCATTTTCTCCAATTCTTTTTTTTTCCATCCCCTCTTCCTCACCTCTCCTCTCCCTCTGTCCATTTGCAAAAGACCTCCCTACTTCCTGTTACCATCGATGTTTCTTTTTATTTACATTTTGAGGTTTCCCATGTAAGAGAAGCCCTGTGATACTTAAGTTCCTTGGTGTCTTTCACTTAACAGTATGGTCTCCAGGTGTATCCACTGATTATAAAAGACTCAAATTTATCCTTTTTATGGCAAAATAGTATTCCATTATGCATAAACACATTTCCTTTGGAGATGGAAGAAGTAGGGAGAAAGGAGCGATGTAGGAGATGAAAAAACAATGAAGATGTGGTGGGTACATGTGCCAGCTCCCTGCAAGAAATGCCATCATTATATGACAAAGCTGCAAACATACACTAATAAACATTAAATAAAGAACAAAGAAACTAATGATTAAAACTATAGTAGGTAAATTAAAAAGAGAAGCAACAGAAGTGTAAGGTGCATATACCATTCCATTGCTTTGCTTTTGTAATTGTAATCAAATCTAGACCCAACCTGTTAAAAACAGTCACCAATTTGGGGTGACTCCTTTTATGAGTTTTAGGCCTCGCAATGGTGTGAAAGCAGGACATACTCAGTTAGAAACCAGGCTTCTAACTTGGAACCTGGGTCTTCCCCACTGGCTAGCTGCATGCAGTGTGATCCTCCCTCACGAAGCCGGGGAGTGGCTGGTACCTGCGGTGGCTTAGCCGCCGCCCAGTCAGGAGACGCAGCCTGCACTCTAAGCACACAAGCCTCGGTCACAATGTTCACGAAGCTGGGTATGTTCCGTGCATTTTCGACTTACAGTTCTTTCAAATGAGGACAGATGTATTGGGACGTAGCGCGTGGTAAGCTGAGAAGGGTGTGTGTCTCGGTTACCTTTCTCTCATTACTGGGATAAAATGCCCAACACCCAGAATTCAGGAAGGAAAGGTATATATAGCTCACAATTTGTGGAGGTTTCAGCTCACGTTTGGCTGGCTTGGAGGCAGAGTGGCACAGGGCAGAGGGCAGCAGTTCGTGGTGGCAGAAAACAGCGAAGAATAAAAGGAGGAGCTGCAGCGACTGCCTCTCTCCTTTCCTTACAGTATAAGCTACTCTGGGGCGTCTGTATACTTACAAGGAAAATACCCCTTTGTCTATAAACTTTCTTTCCCTTTGACTGCCCTGGAACCCCCAGGTCCCCTATGCTAAAAAAAGGGGAAGGCGGAGGGTACACATCTCCCACCTCAGCCAGGAGAACAGAACACTGACTTCCTGGGAAAAGGTGTCATGGAGTCAGGAAGAAGTGGCCCTGTGACAAGCAGCACACGGCACAGGCTGCAGGGCCCTCCAGAGGGCTTACTCCAGAGATGGCCCAGCGGGTAGGGGGCCACACCTGCTCAGTCCACTTCCGGAGCCCTGTCCCCACCCCTGGCTCCTGCACCCCCATAAGGCTATTCTCCTACATGGAGCTTGCCAGGCTCCTGGTCCACTCTCGGCCTGAACAGAACTGCTGTCCCATTTCCTTTGCCAAGTCTCACTTTGGGGTTGAGGTTGCTTCTCCCTTCCAGACCCCCAAAGTATAAATGGCCTTCTCTTTCCTGTGGGTCCAAAAGTCCCAGAAAGTTGCCCACACCTGCCACCCCAGGCCCCACTGGAGCCTCAGTGCCAACTTACCTGCCCCAGGGCCACCAAGACCACTCTGACCCAGTACAGAGCAGAGGGGGGTCTTCCAGCGGGGCATCTCGTCACAGTTTTTGTTGCTGTTTGTTTGGTTGGTGTTTCTCAGTAACTGGACGAACAGAAGAAGCCAAAGTGGAGTCCAGCATCCAGCGTGGAACCTCTGCCTTAATTTTACCATCCAGGGGCACCAGATGTGAGTACCCCTAGGGCAGTGGAAGTGACACAGACCCCCAGCACAGAGGGAAGTGGATGCCTTTCTCAGTCATTGGAGAGAAGGAACAGCAGTTGGGGAAGCAGCACTGGAGCTACAAGGACAGAGAGGACATCTCTGGGAGAACCCTGGGGACTGGCAGACCCTCCATGTGCCCAGTGTGGCCTGGAGACATGATGAAGGGCCTTCTGGACTCTGCTCCTGCAGGGAGTGCAGGGATGGTCCTGGGGGAGATTCAGAGACAAACACAGAATCACAGCACCCACCCCTCTGTGAAGAGACCTTTGAACACCACCCAAATTAAGCCAAAATAAAGCATCCCGCCTTCTACTGGGTCTCTGGACCCACACTTGCTCTCCCCAGAGGCTGCTCCAGCGCTCAGCACTCCCATCTCAGTGCCCTGGGCCAAAACACAGGCCCTTCAGGACCTCTGGAGCTCGCATGGCCTCCTTGGGAACAAAAGGCACAAGGAGTGTCCACATGGGTAAGAGTGACAGTCAGGGGCTTGCTACAGAGGGCCACTGGGGTCCTGGCCCTCAAGCCTGATGATGCGGGTCCCCATTCTGCCCCTCCCAGCTGTAGGCCAGATAATCTGTCTGAGCCTCAACCACAGAAGGCCCTAGCAGATTGAACTCAAGGAGTCATCTGTAAGGATTAAGTGAGAGGACACAGAGTCCCTGCACATGGCCAGGAGGATCCTGGGAGCCTCACTGGTCATTGTGCCAGTCCAAGGAAGCTAGGGACCTGTGGACAGGTGACAGAGGCCTCTACCCAGCCTTGGGCCTTTCCAAGAACCTAGTTGGCCCTGCTTCCTTCCCAGCCAGGACTCCAGGCCCAGTTGGACAAGGCTGGGTCTTGGCCCGGGAATGCAGGAGGTTTCTCACCATGGCAGGGAAATTGCTGGGTTGGGGGTGTGGGCAGCCACAGCGACCGTCTTTCTGCAGGACGGATGCAGCTTTGCTGACAGAGAGTCTGCGGCCTGGATATGTCAGCGGTACAGGTCTGAGGTCGGCGTGGGGGAGCCAGGTCCGCTGAGGCCCCGCCACTCTCTCCAGGGCCCCACCAGGGATGGCATCTGCTTCTAATCAGCCATCCCTCAGCTCAGGGAGGAAGTGAGAACTCATCTCCCCAGGCCCAATTTCACATCATGCAGGATGCAGAGAACAGGAGAAGAAGGCAGAGAGATGCTCCAGAGACAGACAGGTCAAAGAGCAAAGTACGGGAAACAGAGGTTCGCTGTTGCGAGCAGTTGACCAAACTCTTCAGTAGCTCATGTTTGCAAGGCCGTGCTCAACCCATCCATGCTACAGTTCGGATCCCGAATGTTCCCCAAAGGCCCATGTGTTTAAAACCTTGGTGCTCAGGGTGTGCTCCAGGCGGTGATGGAATCTGTGTGTGTGTGTGTGTGTGTGTGTGTGTGTGTGTGTGTGTGTGTGTATGATGAAGCCTTTAACTGGGAGCCCCAGGAAAGAGCAGATCTATGAAGGGGACTGCAGAACCCTGGTCACCTCTTATTTTTCCTCACTTGCAAGGAGAGCATAGGATTTTGCTCCACCACACAGTCCCATCATGATGTCCTGCCTCGCCACAGGCCCAAAGCAATGGGGCTGACTGACCATGGAATTTCCAAAACAGGGCCAAAAATCAACCTTTCTTCTTTACAAGATGATTATCTTGGGTATTTTGTGTTTTGTTTTGTTTTGTTTTGTTTTGTTTTGTTTGTGGAACCGGGGATTGAACTCAGGCCCTTGCGCTAGCCAGACAAGCACTTATTCTACTGAGCTATCTCCCTGGCCCTCGGGTATTTTGTTATACTGACAGAAAGTTGACCATGCCAGGCCCAGCCTTCTGTGGCTCCTGCTGCCCCGTCGAGCCTCTGACTCTTTCCCCACCCCAGTGCTTTTCCTTCCTCCCCTGGAGTCCCCTTGTCTGCTCTGCACCACTAACTCTCAGCTTTTGGCCTAAGTCCAGCTGCCTCAGGCAAGCCTCCGGCCCCATGCTTGTTCCCTATTAGACAATCTTACTGGACCAAATTTGGTTTGGGCTCAGGAATGCACCTCTCGGGCTCCTTACCACCACCCCTGCCCCTAGCCTCCCAGCCCTGAGCAGAGGGAATGGTACCTGTCTTCCTCAGGATGGTGTCCCTAGACTCCAGGACAGGGCCTGCCAGAGTCATGATCAATAAATCTTTTTGTTTTGTTTTGTTTTGTTTTTAAATTTATTTATTTATTTATTTATTTATGTTCAAAGTTTTATTGATAAACAGATAGCAATGAGACATTTTCAAATCAAATCGGGAAGTACAGTTTCAACAAATAATACACTGCATATATTCTGCTTAGTGGTTAATTGCTGTACAAGATGCGGACTTGTGATCCTATTTATAAGCACCATTAGAACAAATCATTCTATTCATTTGAGAATGCAACTATATATCTATCCTAACCACTTTGAATACACAGATACAAAATGGACATTCATAGTTATATCCCATTTTTTCTAAGTTCCATTATTGAATATTATAGGTGTGTAAACTCAGCAAAATATTCTAAAAGAGTCCAGTAACCCATAATAGCATTGGGTCTTCTGTTTAACTGGCAATGTCAGAAATTATTGACCTGAGTCCCCCACAGCTCAACTTAACAGCACGGCTTTATTTCCTATATTTCGTCTTCATACTTTTCTACTGGGTGAATAAGACCAAGGTAAAGCAGGACCTGTGCAACAAGAGTTGTAGCTTTTTGGTCTGAGAAGGTCAGTGAAATGCCCTCAGGATTTATCCTGAGATCCTGTACCTCAGATTGTAGAACCTTTGTCAGTGCAGCCATGTGGATGAGTCACGGCCATTACTTGGCCAATGTGCTCTCTGTGAAAGCCTGAGAGAGTGTCTTCTCCCCATGTGACTCTCCTTAGGCACACTCTACGTCATCGATCACTTTCCTCTTTGGCCCCATAATCTTCTTCATGATCAATAAATCTTGGTGGAATGAATGATTCATACCTCCTCCTTTTTTTGGATGTTTCCTTCTGTAACCCTCAATTGTTGATCTCCACTTCAGCCCTGAAAGCTGGTCGATGTTTCCACCCATTTTACAGGCCTGGAGTCAAGGTTCCAGAGGGGTGACTGGGCTCTGGCTCCTACTCTGTGCTTTGGGAAAACTTTGTTTAGGAAGAAGAAAGATAAACTAGAGGAGGAGAGGCATGGGCCGTGGAGTCAGGGGCCAGCAGAGGGGCTGGGCAGGGCCAGAGGAGGGCAGGGGTACTGCAGAGCCCACTCTGGGATGCAGGTTCTGTTGCAAGGATTCCATGTAGCACTCCACATCCTGGAGAAAGCCCAGGAGGACATCGATGGGGCTGTGCTCCAGCAGCCCCCACACCCCACCCGGTCCCTGAACAGACAAAATGGAGAAGAGGGACAGAGAAGGGCAGTGCTTACCTCCACTACCAATTTAGGCTGGGCAGCCCCTGCCCAAGCCAGGTAGAGCACTGCCCCTCGGCGACGGAAGCGGGCTCCACAGCCAACGACCTTGAGGTCAAGCCAAGCGCACTGCCGACAGCCGTGCCATCCAGACGGATTACTCAGCGCTCTGAGGCCCAGTCTCAGCTGTAAAATGGGACAACAGAGCTGGACTCGTCATCCAGCTACACGTCCCCGTCGATGTCCTCCTGCTCTTTCTCCAGGATATAGAGTGCTACGTGGAATCCTCGTGACAGAACCTGAGTCCCAGAGGGGGCTGGACTCTGACGAGCCCTTCACATGACCGTGGAAGCTGATGCCTAGTGCTAAGAAGTAGGAATCTACACTCCTGTGGCGCCTATGAGCTGATGGGGGCCACCTTTTGGTCACTGAGTGAGTTTGGGCATTGGACAGGGCTGACTCCCTTCTCCCTGGGAGCACCTTGAAGACAGGAAGTCTCATGTCCCCAGGGTTCCCCAGCTAGCCCAGGCCTGGCTAGGGGCTCCACTAGATGCACCAATACACAATGTTTGCTCAAGCCCAGAGTAGAGGCTCTGCCAGCTTCCAGCTGGTGACCTGCAGGAGCCCTGGAGCTAGAGCCACGTGAGAGAAGGAACTGGAGCACGAGAAGAGGGCAGGACATAGCCGGGGCAGGGCACGTTGCAGATGAGTGGTTGTGTTCAGGAAGCCTGTGGGGCAGGTTTGACCTGGGATTTTGGAGTGTCCCAGGCCTCCGTAATCAGACCCTCAGGCGAGCACCTCAGCATGCCTCCCCCTCTCTCTCCTCCCCGACCTCTGGCCACCCCAGGCCACATCCAGGCTCCGCTGCCTGTGCACAGTCACACCTAAGTGCTGCGCTGACACCCAGCCAGGATTTGATGGGAGTTCAAGTCCTTCTTGGCAGTGGGGTCTCTTGCTATGCATCCTGGTGGGGCAGGCAAGCCCTCTCTGAGCCCTGTGGCTAGCTGAGCGTAGTCTCCCTGTCTGTGCCCTTGTGCCCGTGGTGTGAGGGCAGGGCCATGGAACCACACTGGTCCTCCCTGTATCTCTGGTGCCCAGTGTGGGCCCACAACATAGTCTCCTGGGCTGTGCTCAATGCATTTCTGGAAGAAAGCGATTAACTAGAAGCCCTTGATTTTGTGGATGGAAAAGGCACAAAAAGGACTCCATGTAGCACCAAAAAACTTCAGGAGCCTTTTCTTTATGGCCCTGCCAAGAAGGCTGCCACTGGGCACAGCTACACGTAATAACAGAAAAGGCAAACCCTGCCTCATCAGGCCCTTTCCAGAAAAATGAGAAATGACACTTTAAAAACAAAAACACAACAGGGCCTCGTGTGTTATTTAGGCTGTCCTTGAACTCTGTAGCCCAGGCTGGCCTCAAACTTGTGGCAATCTTTCTGCCTCAACCTCCCTAGTGTTGGGATTGCAGGTGTGTGCCACCACACCCAGGAACGAACAAATGCTATATTACGAGCCCCACCCCCATCCTCTCTCTCTCTCTCTCTCTCTCTCTCTCTCTCTCTCTCTCTCTCTCTCTCTCTCTCCCCACACACACATCCCCTCTACAGCTGTCTCGGCTGTGTCCCAAGTTCCTGGAATAAGCCTCCTCTTTGAATCCAACCTGACATGCTGTAGACGCAGACAGCTCAAGCTGGAGCTGCTGATAGACGCTGATCGTCAAGCTTTTGGGCCAATCTTGCTCTGGAGACTAAGACAGGAGATTTTTTGAGTCTGAGGCAAGCCTGAGCACCATAGCAAGATCTTATCTCAAAGACAAACACACACTAACCTAACCAAACAGAAACAATGTGGAGCTGTAAGGGCTCCAAGATCTGAGCATTTGACAGGTGAGCCAGGGCACGTGGGCAGCCTGGCAGGCAGTCCCCAGAGTGTGAGGAAGAAGGGCCATCAGAGGACAGGGCCTGGTGACAGTCATATTCCACTTCTGGCCCTCCGGGAGTGCTCACACCTCGCTGGGACTCAGAACTCACAACGGCTGGCACAGGTGAGCACTTCCAGATCCTTGTTCATGGGCGGACTCTTCAGACAAAGCCAGCTCCCATCTGGCAGGGCCAGGTTTGTCCTTCATCTGCCTGGCTCCAAAGCCACATTCTGTACCACTGAGTTCCAAATGTCAAGCTGGGATGCTGTTAACCTGGCTGTGAAGGTGCTGATGACCCAGGCAGAGGAAACAGAAAGTTACACACCTATTGGGCAGCATCATGCCACTGGCTTGTCAGGAGAGAGATGGGGGGAAGAGAGCTGGGGGGATGGGAGGGGGGAAGGAGAGATGAGAAGAGAGATGGGGGAGGGGAAAGGGGGAATAGAGAGGGGGAGGGAGAAGGAGGGAGAGGAAAATGATAGCTGATAGGTAGACAAATAGATGATTGATTGATGATGGATAGACAGATAGACAGACAGATGTGTTTTCTTGCTAAAAGAAGTATCAGTTCTTTCCCGCATCCTCCCCAGAAACCCCTAGCCCAGGTGGGGTTCATGGAGTCAGCAACCCTTAATGAGAGGCCCAAGCACTGTCTACAAGTCACCCTACTGGCCATGTTTCAAAGGGACCCCTCAGGCACCCCACATAGGGTGAGTCGCTTGCAGCCCAGGGAACTTCCTGGGGACAGATACAGGTCTGCCTACTTGAGAAGGCTGCCCAGGCTGTGCCCCTCCTAGTCTCCGGTCCAGCCGGGTGGGCAAGAGAGCTGTGCCCCAAGACAGAGAACAGGGCAAACCCTAAGGCCCACAAAGCCCACCCTGGGAGGCTGGGAGCATTCACGAGGGAGAGCAGGATCATCTCTCTCCCACAAAGGGTGTTGGTAGCTCTTGCTGATTTCCTCAGACTCTGCCTTCTTTGCCAGCCCTATTACTCACCTTCCCTGCCAATCCCCAGGAATGTGGCTGTCTTTTCAAAGTCAGCCCTAGATTAAACAAACAAACCAACCTGGAAGCTTCTAGTCAGCTGCAGAGCCTTGGGCAGGTCAGAAGGAAGAGGCAGGTTTCTGGCCTCCCTCCTGCTGCCCTTCACTCTCCCCTGCATCTGTGAGCTCTGCACTCTCCCACCTCCCAGACACGCACAAGTAGGCGGGCACAGCATCACCCAGAGAAACTCATCTAGATTGGGGAGTGGGTGCCCAGAAGCCTGCAGGCACCTCCCCTGCTGCGGCAGACCCTCCCTGCCAGCTTCCATAGCAACGCTAGGCCGTGTCCCTGCTATTCCTTAAGACGCTTGGGCCTGTCTGCACTGGTGCCCAGCCATCTAGAGCTCTGCAAACCGCCCCCTTTCTGCCCAGAGGACCATGCCTGCTCTCAAAAGAACAGGGCCCTAGCTCAGGGGAAACTTCCATAAGGAGCGAGAGAGCTGAGGATGAGCAGAGGATGAGGCAGGCTGGAGGCTTTCGGGGTGAGCCTCTTCTGCGGCCCCCCACCTGTATCTCCCCCTCGACCCCAGGCTCAGCATCGGTACAATCCCATGGGATCCAGGCCTCAGAGACCCACTGAGGGAAAGAGGGGCCCACACCCACGTGTGCCGTAAACAAAGGGGAAAATATGCAAACACTCAGCCCACTCACCAGAGCAGAAGAATGCACAGCTGGACAGGGTGCGCGCAGGTGCGGACCACACCACCGGCCCCGGGGCGCTGGGCTGGTGAGCGAGGGGCTGGCTGAGGGCTGGGGCTCCCACTCAGGACCCCAGACCCCAGGGTTCCTCGGGCCACTTAGAGCATCTCCAAAAGCCCATCTCTGTGCTGCATGTAGACATGGGAGATTTCTGGGATTAACAAAAATTCCAAGGCTTTGCTTTTGGCTGGAGTTATGTCAACTGCATGCAGAAACATTGGCCATCTTGTACTGATAAACATCTTGAGGGTAAGTACACAGGGGTCAGACGGAGAAAACGGAGAATGAAGTAACAACTTAACAGGGGCTGTTTAACAAAATCCTTCCAAACATGGAATTTGTAGCAAAGGCAATAATAAAAGGAATCCTTGGTGCTTATTTTCTTAACATACACAGCTCCTACAAATCAAAGAGAAAAATATCAGTCCCACAAATGGTCAAAGACTAGCAAAATGGGGGGAGGGCGTGTCACCAAAAAAAGAGGAAAAAAAGGGCCAGCAAGATAGCTCAGTGGACTAAGCGCCTGCTTAGGCAAGTGTGAGGGCTAGAGTTCGATCCCGGCACCACAGGCCCCACCGGCCCTGCCCCTGGGCACACTGAGCCAGCCACTGAGATCCGGTGCAGTGGCACACGCCTGTAATTCCAGCTCTGCAACACTGGGGAGACTGAAAACAGGAGGGTCACTACGAGGCTAAGCTGTGTAGCAAGACCCCGTACCGAATACATAAAAATACAAAAATGAAAAGAGGATAAAAAGAAGTTCAAATAGCCAGCAACGTAATGGGCCTCCTTTGATCTGCGGTCTCACTCTCCAAGGTTTCAGTTACCTGCGGTCAACCACAGGCCCAAAGCATTAAATGGAAAGCTTCAGAAATAAACAATTTGTAAGATTTAGATTATAGGCAGCAGCATGATGAAATCCCGCGTGGCCCAATCCAGCCCGCCTGGCACAGGGATGGTCCCTCTGCCCAGCTCCTCTGGGCAGTGCACCCTTCCTGCCTGCTCGTCATGAGGCCAGCCTCTTGGCTGTCACATCAACTGCCCTGGCATTGAGCATTTGTGTTCAAGTAACCCAGAGTGTATTTCATAACGGCCGCGACATGCAAGAGTGACGTTGCTGGCAATGAGGGTGCCGAAGGGACAAAGTGTTTCCTATGAGTGAAAAGGTACCACTTTGCAAGTTAATAAGGAAAGAAAAGAAATCAGTTGCCGAGGATGCTAAGATCTATGGGAAGACTGAACCTCCTGTCTGCAGGAGTATAGACAAAGGAAAGGAAATTCGGGCTAGTTTTTCAGTCTCACCTCATACTATAAAAGTTACAGTACATGCTAAGTACTCAATTAAGATGGAAAAGGCATTTGATTTATATAGGGGACGGGGGCCTGCCCCTTAGCTCAGTTCTTTAACTGGCTGCTTCAACAAAGCAGTCAGGCTCAGGTTGCTGTGGTTCGATCCCCACAACACAAGACAGCCAGTCGTGCCTTAAAGGCATTCGGAGCAAAAAAAAAAAAACTTCTGATTTATATAGGGGAGGGCTGGGGAGATAGCTTGGTGGCATAAGTACCTGCCTGGCAAGCGCAAGGTCCTGAGCTCGGCCCCCAGTACCATACACACACAAAAGATTATATAGGGGAAACGGTTTATATAGCGGTGGTACTATCTTTGGTTTCAGACATCCACTGGGGGTCTTGGATCATATCCTCAAGGGTTAGGGCCACTGGAAAATGCTGTACCTTACTTAGAGGCATTTAAATATTTACAATTTCATGTCACTTTTAAGCTATAAAATTAGTAAAGATTTACATTTGATGAAGTCAGCACTGTGTAAATACAAGGCATTTGGCTATGCTATTGCTGGAACTGTAATGTGTTGCAGAGTTTTTGGACGGCAATTTGAGAATATGCGTGCAGATTTTAAAAGCCAGTATTATTAGCCAGCTGGCAAATACTGGCCTACAAATACGTTGTTCACCTAAGCACTGTTTGTGATGACAAAAAACTATAAGTGGTCTGACGAAAGAAAGAAAGGAAGGAAGGAAAGAGAGAGGGAGAAAAGGAAGGTAAGGAAGGGAGGAGGGGGAATGAAGAAAAGCAAAAGAGGAGTCATCTTTACAATGGGTTTTGTGAGCATTACAAAGAATGGGTAGATCTACATAGACTGACTTGAAATGTGTCCAAATTTTAATATTAAGTGAGAAAAAATGAATTGCAAAACAATGTTTATGGTATGGTCCGTGTGTGTGTGTGTGTGTGTGTGTGTGTGTGTGTGTGTGTAAACAGTAGAGTAGTTCTCAGGGGAATAGGATGAGACAAAGAGTGGGTGAGGTGGCTTTAATTCGGCTGCAGGCTTCTCTGCTATGATGCTATCATATTAAAATTATTTTTAAAAATAAAATTATTTTTGAAGGATCGCTGGTAAGGAACAGATGAGTGTCCACAATTTAGGAAGACTGAGGATTACTGAGAAAGGGACTGCGCTGTCTGAATATCTGTTTCCTTGAGCTGTGTGTGTCAAAATCCTAATCCCCTAGGGGATGGCCTTAAGAGGTAGGAATTTGTGAATGATGGGTCCTCTTCAGAATAGACGCTAAAGAGCCATCTTCCCTTTCCTCATGTGAGGTACAGCTAGAAGCTTCCATCTATGACCCAGAATCTGCAGGGGCTCTATTGCAGGCTTCCTACCCTCCCAGGCTGTGAGAATCAAATTCCTTTTGTTTATAAGCTGCCTAGCTATCTAGGAGCTGGCAGCCTGAAAGGACGAAAACGGAAAACTGGTAGAGGGAGTGGGGTGCAGTATACCAAAGCATCTACAGTGTGGAAGTGTCTCTGGAATTTAAGATTTATAGTAAGATTCACTAAGAGAGAAACACCATAAAATGAAATTTTTAACCACAAAGGAGCAGAATTACAAAATTTGGAAGGTTCTCAGCCTGGCCGTAGTGAAAGGACTGAGAATGTGGGTTTGGGAGAAAACACCAAAGATACAGCTGAAGATTTCATGTGGAGAGTAGCGTGGATGTACTGTCTCAAAGGAAGCGAAGTGTTATTCACCAAATCAGGAAAGAAACTTCCTGAAAACATGTTTGAGGTTATTAGGGCTGCTTCTCTCCTACCACAGGCACTTAGCACAAGGGCTTGAGGTGGGGGCTGAGGCTCTACTCTCTACACCCCAACTCTAGGCTCCTTGGCGATACTAGGTGTGGCTGCATGGGCCCTGGTCACAACCCTTCTGGAATGCTTGGGGGACAAACCTTGGTGGCCATGTGAGGTGCCATCCCTATTTGTCTGCAGAGCAAGTCAGCTGCGGGGTGGGGTGCCTACTTCCATTCTGAAGACACTGGAGGCACCAGCAGCCTCAGCTGTGCCACCCAGGCAAAGAGCCGTAGTAAGGGTGGTGTCGCTGCAGAGACCACCCCAATCTCGGTGAATCACCGACTTGCTCTTCCAGCCCAGGAGAGCCACAGCCACTCACCTATAGTCCATGAGGCATGGCATGGGCAGAAAGTAGCGCAGCTGTGGAAGTGTTTCACCCAGCGTCTTGGGGGCGCAGCACCCTGGCAGAGCGGAGAGCCAGAGAAGATTATTCCTGAGTCTTACCATTTAATGCTGTTTACTCTGCTCAGTTTCAGGCTTACTTGGGACCGTCACCCCTTTCTCCTTGCTGATAGCTCCCCCTGGAGGGTGAAGATCTGACCCTGGGCCTGTCCCACTGCTATGGTTTGGAAGCCCAAAACTTGGATTTTCCAGCTGCGCGGCTGGAGGGCAATGTACCTTAGACTCACGCTCTTCCACAAATCACACCTGTCCCTGATTGGTGTGACTTCAGACTTGGACTTTAAAGTTGACGCTGGGAAAAGTTAAGCTGTTTGGGCCTTCTGTGCGAGTGTGCCATGAACTTGGAGGTCCCAGGGACCAAATGCTGTGTCCCGAATGCCTGCACTCTCTCCAACTAAGTATGCTGAAATTCTAACGCCCAAGGTGATAGAGTCAGCAGGTGGCACCCTGGGGAGGCGACTGCACGCCCTTGTGAAAGGGATTAGTGTCTTTAAGGAGATCCCAAAGAGCTAGATCATCCCTTCCACACTGGGAAGACGCAGAAGACATCTTCTGAGAACCCAGAACCATCCTCATCGAGTGATAAATCTGCACCAAACTGTGAGAAGGGACACTTGTGGACACGGTCAGTGGCGGTCTGTTACAGCAGGCTGACAGACTAAGACAGGCCCGGGCATGGAGAGGGCTTCCTGGAAGGGCCTTCTCTGAGGAAGGGAGTCCTGGAGAAGCAGGCCTGCCTTTCATCCAGAAGAGATAGCCCATGGAGAAAGGCCTGTCCTTCAAGTACTCTGGTCCCAGGCAGACAGACCACTGGGGACTAGGACACAAAATCAGTCTTGAAAAACCAGCACGCACCCCAGGGTTCTGGCCTAGCCTCTCCTCCCCGTACCCACCTCCTGCTTCCATCTTGGTCCTGCTGACCCAGGCTCAGCAAAATCTCTGGCCCACAAACATGGAATCTGCACAAGAATTTTTCTAAAAGGAAGAGATGAGATTAAGAGACAAATAGGTGACTGTTCGTTCAAGAACAGGATTCTGACGAGATCTTACAGCCTGAGGCTGAGGGATAGGTCCCTGGGAAAGAGGACCTTTCTGGTCTTGCAAGTCATCCTACATAGTCCCCTTAACACTGGTCCCATGAAGGCAGAGTGGGGTCACATGGACCAGGACTAAGAAGCCAGCTCTTGCAGCCTTGCCAGGACTGTCACCTTACTATCACTTTACTCTGACCTTCAACTCTTTCCCTATAAAGTGGGGGGTCATAGTACCTAACGGGTTGACAAGCTATATACATAAGCATGATTATGCAATGTTAGCCATACACCCAATGATCACTGAAACTCAAGGACAGCTATGTCTACTCATCGGCATCCTTCAAACCTTTGCCCATGTGGGTTCCTGTTGAGGATGTCCCTCCTCCATCTAGAGAAATCCTATGCGTGTTCCCAGGCCTTGCTCCAGTACCACCTCATTCGCAAAGATTTGCACTGGCCTTGTCAAGCAGCGGTAGCCACTCCTCTACAGAGCTTCTACAGCACTGAGTCTGTTAGCCCTCTTCATGGAATCTGCATGGAAAAATTCTTGTGCAGATTCCATGTAGCTCCTGAGTCCCCAGGCTGTGAGGACTGGGGGCCTGGACGAGATGGGGCCTCAGCACATAGACTTTCTTCTTTGTGTCTTTGTCCCTAGCACAGGGGTTGCTGTGTAAGAATCTACTGGATGCCCACACAAAAGCTTCCCATCATCTTGACAATGTCCACATCCTTCTTGCAAAGGGAACGGAGGGAGTAGCAGCGACACTGTCTCCCCAGCTCCCCTCTGGATTGGGTTTGATTCCAAAGGGGCTGGAGTGCCCCCAGCAGCCCAATTCAGACACCTACAAAGCTAGGGGTCCCCTTGCTGGAAAGGAGGAGCAGTGGATTCCAAAGGTAAAGACTGCTCAGGAGATGGGCTGGCGTCGGGAAACCTTTGTAGGAAAACCACCTGACCTAGCTCTGACGGCCATAATCTAGCCAGCCAGCCTCCCTCCCCTCCAGCTGTGCACAGGTGGCCTATATCCTTTGTGCCTGAGGTGCCTCTCAGCTCACAGAAGGCCACCCCACCCTAGTCCTCCCAGGACTGGGAGTCCTGAGCTGCAAGTGTCCTGGGCTAAAGGAATGTGAGTTGGTCCTGCCCCCTGCTGGCCATTATGTGGAATGGACCCTTAACTATAGAGGAGAAAGCCACCAGGGGCGGCCTGCCTTGCCTGCAAGTGCTACTGCTGCTGCAGTCTGGCACACTGTCCTGTGGGTCTCACTCAGAGCTACTGGTTCAGCAGGAGTGGTGGCACATACCTGTGATCCCAGCGCTGGGGAGGCTAAGGCTAGAGTTTTGCCATGAATTCAAGGCTAGCCTGAACTATACAGCCAGATCCTCTATTTAAAACAAAAAGAAAAGTATCTAAAGCCTTGCTTGGTTGGACAAAGCCCTCCAAGACCTGTTCCAGTAACCCTTCCACACTGATTTCCTACTATTTCATCCTGAAATCCCAGCCCCAGGTACAACAGCCAATCCTTGTCCCTGAACACACTGCTGTGTGGCCCAACATTGGCCTTTCGCAGGCTGCCCTCCTGCCAGCAGTGCCCTTGCCCGCCCTCTTCCTCTCCAGGTCCTGCTCAGATTTCACCTCCTTACCCATCACCCCGCTCTGGATCCTCATCCTGCTGGACACGTCCTCTAGTGCTCCTTGGCCAGAGCTCAGTCTCTCGCCCCTGGCTTGGCCCACCCTAGTCTCAGCTAGATTAAAAGGCGGCATCACATTGGAATGTGTACCACTCGGTCTCAGCAGAGGGCTCTGTGAATGGGGTGGGAAAGGCGACCACAGCCCAACCCTTCCTGTTCCTGTTCCTCCCCTGCAGCCCCCTGGGGAAGTCGGCAGGTGGGGGTGGGGGGTGGGGGTGGGGGATGGCCTCAGGGCAGGCCTCTGATCACCTCCAGGGTCCTTGCCCTGGGCACAGCTGTGCAGGGCAGACACAGGCGACAGCTGTGCAGCAGACACTGCCCCCCCTCAGAGCAGGGTTCCAGGCCACTCCCTCCTCACCCAGCGACTGCTCTAAGCTCCGGCTTCTCTCTACCTTCTCCCCTCCCTTGCTTGCTTGATTCCTTCCTTCCTTCCTTCCCTCCTTTCCCTCACCCAGTCACCACCCCCCATTAGCTGTCAGGCACCAGCACTATATAGTTGAAGATAAAACTGAGCTAGCCACCAGTGCTTCAGCATTGCCACACGGGGAGAGGAAGAGGCATGCTACCTCGGGCTGTGAGCCCTGACCTGGCAGAGGGATGTAGCAGAGTTGAGGGCAGTCCAGAAAGCCAGAACGGTGAGATGAAATTAGGTGCTATCAAGGCAAACAGGGCGAGGAGACAAGAGGAACAGCAAGATGTGGGGCACCGCAGCAGCACTGCAGGAAGGGAACTTCAGGTAGTCTCTGAGCCTGGGTTTGGAGTGCAAAGGGTGTGAGCCAGCATAAGGGAGGGACAAAGTGAGGGTTGGTTGGTTTGTTTGTTTTTTAAGCAATAGGAAAAACTGAAGGATTTATAACAGGACAGCAGCATGAGTAGATTTCAATTTTAGAAAGTTCTGTTGGGCAAAGGTGGGGGCGGATCAGAAGAGAGAACTTCCCCACCCCCCAGGTGGTGGAGGAGGCGCAGGAGACTTGGGTGGGGACATCTGGATTAAGGCAGTGGCGGCAGGAAGGCAGAACAGGGTAGACCCTGCAGACTGGCTGAAGAGCAGCAGGGCGTGGTGACTGTCTTTCTTAGTGGGAGCCAGAAGTGGGGATGGTGGGGAGGCAGCTTCATTTGAGAGCATGGTGAGCTGAAGACCATGGAGGTAGGAGGCAGTGGCTAAAGGTGACAAAGAGAAGGGCCTATGTCGATGACAGAAGTGCGGGCAGACAGGGGCGAAAGCCATTGGCAGGGTGCCTTCGACAGAAGCGCCACCTGGGAGCTAGAGTAGGCCTGGGGAGAGAGGTGAGAAAGGAGGGGAGCAGCGGGCAAGCCTCTGTGACTGCTGCCACCGTGTACATAGTGATCCAATGGGCAGCTCTCTGGGCCTCTGTCCTGCCCAGGGGGGTCCAGTCCTGACCCCGGCTTCACCCGGGAACCTTCCCTTGAAGTGCAGCTTCCTGGAAGGAGCAAGGCATGGTGGGCAGTGGCCTGGCGGTGTCCTCCATGAGGCTGGCTTCTGCCATTCCAGGTGGATCCCAGAGGACTGAAAAGGGTCAGCGTTAGTCAAGACGCCTATTGACACTGGGATGCCCAGCTCCTCTCTGGAGGGGAATCTCTCTAACCGGGAATCGTGCAGGCAGACGTCAGGGAAGCCATCCAGTGAGGTGGCTGGCACTGGCCACCCCGTCCTCTACTGTAAAATGCGACCCCTCCCACCCTGCTTGTCATCTACCATTCCACCTTGTTCTGACTTTTCCTTACTGCGATTCACCCGCTGTACAGCAGGGGGAACCCATACCTCTCTGCAGACGGCCAGAAATTTGGCCCGGGCCCCAGCAAGACCAGTAACCCTTCCGAAGACACCTCGGCTTGGTGCCTGGCTAGTAGGGGTGGTGTCTGAGCTTCACGGATGAGCAAACGGTCTCCAAGCATTTATTCAAACCTGGGCTTCTGGTTCTGATGATGCTGTGGAGGCTACAGGAGTGATGCGGCCTTAGTTACTGACGGGTGGACATGCTGGGGATTCAGGGCTCAGCCTGGCCTGGGCAGCAGTGCAGGATGTGCAGAGCTGGCCTCGCTGTCTATGAGCTCGGGGTCAGCAGGAGCGGTTTGGGGAGTCAGTAATAAGGTGATGGGTCTCCCCGATTCTCCCTATGGCCCAGGGGCCACACTCAGAGGGCGCTGAAGGGCCAGGCACAGTGTGCGTCTGCCTTGAGTCACAGAGGCCACAGCCTTCCGAGAGCACAGCCGCCCCAGGGCCGGGCAGCTGCCCACCTCTCCTTAGAATGTGGCCAGCGCCGGTGCTGGGGCAGCCCTGCATTTTCTCTGCAGGCCTCCTGCACTCACAGCCCAGGGTGGGTGGCAGGGTAGGCAGCCCCACAAGTTGCTCCACAGCTGCCCCACAGAGGCCATGTTCTGGAGCCAGGGGCAGGGATAGTGGGGGCCTGAGGCCTGTGCTCAGGTTCACCCTGGAGCCAGGCGAGGCTGCCACTAGGCCTCTATGCAGTGACCATTCTGGGCACAAAAGCTACTGAAGGACACAGACAGGAGTACAAGGCTCCCAGCCCCAGCAACCCAGCCAGGAGTGGAGCAGGCTCCTCTGGAGGGGTGCTGCCAGCCACAGCACCCCACAGGCCACTCCAGGCAGCTGAGAGGAGTCAAGGGGCAGCTGGAGGGTCGGCCTCACAAGGGGTGCATTTAGAGGAGAACGTGAAAAGCTGACTTCTGAGACTCCTGCCTGAGCTACTCGAGCCAGACTGTGTGAGTGAATGGGGTCTCGTCTTTTGGGCTCTACCCAGGCTTCCCAGGGGTCCTGGTGGCAGAACCGGTGTTGAGAAGTCACTCTAGGGAGGCCATGACAGGGGCCTGCTGAGTGCCAGGGTGTCTGGAGAAAGCCTGTCAGAGGAAATGTTGTTGTGGGGCCTCCAAACAGGGCTGGCAACACAGAAGGACCTACAGGAAGGACGACTTCAGAGACCTATTTATTGACCCCCCCACAACATGTTTCCTATGCTGTATGTAAACTTTGCAGTCACCGTCAGCCATTTTCCCCCCACCCAGTACTGGGAATTGAACCCAGAGTGCTGAGCTCCATCCCCAGACTTTCTTATTATTTTGAGATGTCTCTCCAAGTTGCCCAGGAGGGCCTCAAACTTGGGGTCCTTCTGCCTCAGCCTCCTGCCAAGCTAAAATCCAGTTGTGTGACAGGCACCGTGCAGCATCAGCCATTTTAACACAGGATGAGTAGGACTCAAACTGAATGTTCATGACATAGAGCCCCTTCCTCCGTGAGGTGCAGGTATGACACTGTCTCCTTGCTGGGGGCGGGAAGGGTCTGGGTCCCTAAGCAGGTTCCAGCAGCAGCTGGGGTACAGGAACCACTCTTGCTCTGGGTGGAGGTGTGGGCCCAGGAGACAAGGAAGGTGCCAGATATCTGTGTCCTGGCTGCGTGTGCGCGCACACACACACACATACTCACACACTCACACACACACTCCAAGCCAGCCCCACTCCTGGCCAACGAGGGCGAGTCCTGGTCATCCCAGGTCTGAGGTGCTTCAGGAGGAGGAGGCTGATTCCTCACAGTCCCAGGCCAGGCCTCTGGGGCTGTGGCAGGGAGAGGCACACGCAGAATCCTTCCACCCCTAGGCCACAATCCTGCCAACCCCAGGCAGACAGAGTCCCAAAGGTGCAGGCACAGTACCTTCCTAGGACACTTTCCATCTTGTTTGTTACTTTAAACATGACCATGATGTCTTGTGGGTAGAGTGGGAGCGACCAGACATGGACTGCAAAAATAATGTGTTCTTTGGGGAAAGTAAGAAAATACAAAGAAGTATAAATAAAGCCAAACCTCAGAGAAGCCCTCCCCATACACGCATCTTAAAATAAGAGTTTTGTTTTCAGTGTCTCTTCCGCAAGCTCAGCGGCTTAAAGCCAAGCTGTACTCCTGCCAGTTCCTGGCTTTGTGACCTTTGTGACCTGTGTGACCTTGACCTTAACTTCCCTGTGCCTCTTTGAGCCTCAGTTACAGGTAAATTGGACATGAAAACCCTAGAACCGATTGCCAAAGGTTGCTGTGAGCATTCGCTCGTTGGCACTTAGAGGTGGACACCTGTCACAGTGCAAGGGCCGAAAAAACCCTTAGATTCATACTTCATTCATATTTTTGTCATTATAACTCTTTTTTCTTTACAAAATTGAGTATTACCATCTTATAACGAGCATTTCTCTTTATACTGCATCATGAAAATTTTGTATGTTTAATAGCAAAATTTTTTTTTTTTCTTGTCTGTACCGGGGATTGAACTCAGGACCCTGCGCTTGCCAGGCATGCACTTATTCCACTGAGCTAGCTCCCCCACCTCAATAGCAATATTTCTTGTTTACATTTTTTGTAGGTTTTATTTGTATATTTCCTATGACTTCATCTGTGTGTGTGTGTGTGTGTGTGTGTGTGTGTGTGTGTGTATTTGCTTTACAAAACTGGGATTTTATGTTTTATAGCCCGCGTTTTATATGGGCTGTTACTCAGTGAACTTTGCCTCACGTCCCGGACTGCTCTTTTACCACACAGATTTGAATGGCTGCTCAGTACCAGGCTCGGCCGATGGTCTGAGCACGGCAGGAGCAGGACCGTGTGAGTAACTGCACGCACTGGGCCAGGCCTGGTCCCCTCTGTCCCTACAGCACTGGGCCAGGCCCAGGGAAGGACAGAGCTGCCCACTGACTGCTACCAGCTTGTAGGCAGCCAGGACACCGTCTCCCCTCTCTCCACACCCATCCTGGACGTCAGTTGGCCTGAGCCAGGGCCCACCTTGAGGTTGCTGAGGCTGGCTCCTTCCTGGAGGCAGCCCTTCTGCAGCTCACCTGTGGTTCTTCAGCTGGGCTTCCTGAGAGTCTGCCCTGATCACAGCCCAAGGTCCAGGCCTCTAGTGGTGGGTACTCAGGTCACCCTGAGGGCCTTTCTCCTAGGGCTGTCAGGGCAAGAAAGCCAATCCCCAAAGCCGCTGACCTGGCTGAAGGCTGGGATGCAGAGAGAGAGAGAGAGGAAGGCATGAAGAGGCTTCCTGGGGAGCCTAGGTCCATGGGTACAGAACAGGGGTTCAAGAGCGATCTGGGGAAACATCCAACTTCCAGAGCAGGGAGAGAGCCGGCCTCAGGTCTGAGGGGTTAAGAGACTGAGGAACCCAGGAGGAACTAGTGAAAAGGGGGGTTCTCAGGTCCCAATCTCCAACCCCACCCTTAGAGTAGATTTTAGGGGCACCACAGGCCTTTTGCTGAACTCTATTCATTACATCCAAAGGGCCCCAGTGAGTCGAGGACAAGCTGTTGGAGCCAGGGAAAATGTTTATTTGGTAAGCCAGCAAAGCCAAGATGATGGAGCCCTAGCTCCCTGAATGTCTATTTTAGTTTACCCTAAGTTCCAGGATCCTGCTGGCAAAGGGTCAGGACAGGGAGACGGGTTAAGAAAAGATCCAGGATAGGATACTTGCGGGTGCTGCTCAGCTGGTTTGGAATAGGATGCTGTGAAAACTGCTGGGTAGTAATTTGTTGGTCATGATGACCCTGTAAATCTTGAAAATATCTTAGTAACTCTTATGTTGGTATCTTCACATTCAAGTGAAAGAGAGGAATGAAGAACCTCCAGGAAGATCAAACCTATACTTCTGGTTCTGCATCAATATCCCCCAAATAACAAATACATGCAGAAACAACAGCCAAGGGGCCAGGGAGATAGCTCAGTAGAATAAGCACTTGCCTGGCAAGCACTAGGGTCTGAGTTCAATCCCCAGTTCCTCCAAAAGAAAGAAAGAAAGAACAGCCAAGGGCAAAGGTAGCAAGGGACACAAATTCTGCAGGAAGGCAGAGGTGCCAAGCATTCTCACCACACTTCAGTCGCCCATCAGATAGCTGCAGGTCCCAGGAAGGAGGCAGAGCTTCTGACTGACAGTGGTCCTCAAGTCCCTGAGTGTAACCTAGGCAACCATCATCATCATCTCCCTCGCATCACAGGTAACATATACAGCAAAGCTAGGCAGAGGCTAGTACTACATTGCTCATCTGGGCGGCCCCCAACATGAGTGATTTTCAACTAAAAGCAAGTGAAATTAGAGGATTTATCTAGAACTCTTCTCAATCATAGGCTTGGATTTCTCTTTTGAAAACTCAAGCCTCTCGCACTACCCTGGCCCGCAAAATTGGCCATTTGCCCCCAAATCTCCCTCTTCTGTCCCCTTTTCTCTGTCTTAATGGGTGAGGGCAGGCATGGGTCGGACCCACAGGTGGGGACAGAGAAGTTTACTTCCCTCCTCTCCCACAAGGCCAGCTATTCCACCCACACTCCACTCCATTACTCATCCACCTCTGCTGTCTCACTGGCCTCTCCACTAGCAAATACATGCCAGGTTTTTCCCTTAAATGCATTGGAAATTGTCCCCATGTCTCACTCCTGACCCCACCATCCCCATGGGACTGAGACAGGAGAAAAGGTGAACAATGCTCCTCAAGAGGTACTTTTTATTTCTCTCTTTCTACTGCTGCCCTGAATGCCTTACTGTCACCCACAGCTACCTCACGCACTGCACAGCGGCTCTGGGAGATATGTGCTTTGGCTGAAGTGGGCCCCAGCCATGAGTCCACCCCAGATAACTCTGCAGCATCTCTAGACGATTCTGCCTCTCTGCAGCCCACATGGATCAAGCCCAGGAGGAATCCCCTCCCCCAGCCATAACTGAATCCCTCCCTGGCCATTCCTGCATGCAAGCCCACATCTTCATTCCCCTGGGAACAGTTTCTCTCCCACCTGGAGTGGTCGGCGCTGAGTTGCTCTGCAGCAGAGGTCCCAGGGCAGTCCCTTTCTGATGACTTCAGCAGGAATAGGCCTATCTTGCCTATCTGTGATTTCCGTCTTCAGAAGGCTGGCCTTGTACATCAACAGTATGAGACCCCGAAGGCCACTGGCACCAGAAGTGGGCAGCAGGTGGAGCTTGTAACACTGAGGGAACTAGCAGTGGGAGAATGAGGACAGAAAGTAGCCGGAAGCCACCTTCTTTGACCACTGAAGAACATCAAGGGTCTGTTGGCCCCTGCTGGCCCTGGCTGCCAGGAGAGTGCAGGGGGCTACAAACCACAAGAACTCAACTCTGTTGGCACTACGAGCTTAGGGCTGTTGACACTGCAGATAGCTATGGTGCTTTGCCTATTCATGATTTCTATCCAAATTGAACACAAGAACCCCATCTTGGTGCTGGGACCACCCATGACTTCCATGGGGACTTATGCACAGGTACTGCCCTAGCTCCTGCCCCAGCTGTCCCCTCCTTCCTTCTTAAGAATTCTGCCCTCCTGGACTCCTGGAGTGCACCAGCCCCACCCCCAACCCCTGGTCCATTTGTTCCTGACCTCCCCAGTCTCTCAGGCCCAAGTCCATGGCCCTTCCTCCACACACAGTCCCCAGGTGGTCCCCTAAAGCCATGGGACACACATACATAATTTATGTGTTTAACAACTCCCAGGCCCCTATCAGTGGCTCCAGAGAGAACTTCCTGTCCATCCCTGAAGAGTCTTTTACCTCATAGTCTGGGAAGATCGTGCTGAAAATGCCCTACTCTACGGAGCACCAGATTCAAGTTTGTTCTTTTTTCTTTAATTTTTAAGCTTTTTAAAAATGTCTTAAAAAAAATTTCTCAAGCTTTCACAGAGAGCAAATTGGTCAAGCAATGACTGTGACTCATCCTCATGTCAGACACTGACAAAAGGATGTACAAAGGGCAGTACAAGGCTACAGGATAAAATCCTGAGAGTACTTGGCTGACCTTATCAGATACAAAAGTTACATTTCTTGTTATATAGGTCTTGCTATATCTTGGTCTTAACCATCCAGCAGAAAAGTATAAAAACGAAGTATATAAAGTAAATCTATATTAATATGATGAGCTGTAAAAGGCTCAAGTCAATAACTTCTGAGGATAACCCACTAACATTATAGGCTGCTAGATAGTATTAGATTGTTTAGTTGAATTCAAACACCTATAGTATTTAGATGCCAATAGAATATTCACCTCTGACAGGACAAAAAAAAAAAAAAAGAGATACAAAGGAAAGATCATTTTGTATTTATATATACAAAATAGGATAAATTTACAGCTACTTTCGCTTAATTCAATAAGAAGAAAGAGGTGTACTAACAGTGTTTGGACAGAATATCCTGTCTGCTTCTTGTACTATGGAAAACCACTAAGAAGATAACAATGTACAATGTATTGATTATCAAAACTGTCCTATTAATCAGCTGTGAAACTCTCATTCATATTTCTCAATTAAAAAAAATGAAATAAAATTAAAAAAAAAGAAAATCATCTAAAATTAAAAAGAAAATAGAGTCTCACTACACAGTTCAGACTCATAGTGATCCTCCTGTCTCAGCCTTCACAGGGCTGGGATTACATGCGTGCACCACCATACCCGGTTCCAGGTCAAGCATGGTGCTCCTGGGATTCTAAGTCCAGCACAGCATGCAGTACCAGGGATTGAACTCAAGACCTTCCACTTGCCAGGCGGGCGCTTAGACTCCTGAGCTATCTCTCCAGCCCTAAGTTTGCTCTTTCTTTCCCAGCGTGACTGGGAAAAGCCATCTACGTGGAACTGAAATTCTTCATTCTTCCACATCTTCCCCACCTTCTCACCAAATGTCACCATAACCCCCTTGTCCAGGCCAAAAGTCTGAGCTGTCCCGAAGTCATCTTTCCTCACCACAACCCCCTCTTGGCCCAACCCCTCCACCTCCACTGCAGTATTTTGTCCCCAGAGAGACTGTCTAACTTATGGGTCACACCATATTCCTCCTCTGCTGAAACCTCGGGGTCACCCAACTGCCCTTGGAATGCAGCTCCTGCCAGGACCGCGCACTCTGCCCAGTGCCCACATATCCCGAGGCCACGGTGCCCTTAGTCACTCTCCACTGGCCACCCTGGATTCCTCCTCAGCCGCGAGACCTTTGCCGTGCGGCTGCCCTTTCCTGCACCCCACCCAGCCCTCGCAGGGTAATCTCCTGCAAATCAGGGCAGCCAGATCACCTTCTCACCCGCGCTCTCAGCCGTCCACCAGCCTCCCAAGGTCACTCAGCAGGGCTCTGGTTCTCTCTCTCTTTTTTATTTATTTATTTATTTATTTTTACATGTATTTAGTACAGGGTCTACAGGGTTTCACTACACAGATCAGACTCATAGTGATCCTCCTGCTTTCAACCCTCCCAGCGCTTGCATTACAGGCTTTCACCCCCATGCCCAGACTCTCCCTGGCTCAGGCCCCCCAAGGGCGGAGCCAGCTTAAAAGTCAATTGCTTTTAAAGAAATTAAATTGTGACGGGGAAATATTTAAATTTACCATTTCTGATAGAGCTCTGGTTCTCTCTATGAGTTTAGTTTGTCTCCCTCTGGAGCATTAAACTCTACCAGTCAAGGAAGACTCCACACTCAAGGAGGAGGCAGGGACCAGAGGCAGGGGACCAGTGAGGGACTACTGTAGAAACACAGGCAGAGAATTTAATAGGGGCCCCAAGTAAGCAGAGGATGAGAGGAGGGTGGGTCTGCGTACCACCTGGCTGACAAGCCAGGTATGGGGGTAGGGGGACTCCGGAATGGCTCACACTCCTGCGGAAACACACAGTTGGGTACTGGTGTCCTCATTGCAATGGGGAAGTGGGAGAGGAGGTCGCGTCGTTTTGAGGTGGTAAGGTACCTGTGACCCTCCAGGTGTGTCCTGGCAATCAGCACCAGGCCTGGCAGGCAGAGGGCTGGGATCCCACAAGAAGCTCTGGAGCAAACGAGGTCTCCAACCGTTGGAACCGCACAATCTCGGGGCGCTCCCTGAGCCCTACTTCCTCCTCCTCCCGCTGGAGTCCCAGCTCTGCATGCTTCACCAGGATTGCGTGGGCACACAGAACTGTCTTTGCACAGAAGGGTCAATGACCAAACCTTCTTGAGTAAGAGATCAACCTTTTCTGTCCTTCCTGACATCCCTCTTCCCTGGGGAGACTTGGCTGTAGCAGACCAGTCCCCCTAAGGCCTGGCCCCAAAGAAGCTTCAAAGGGGTTGAATATAAGGAGATCTGTGTGCTCCTAGGCACCCCTAGTGGGCACTGCTGGGTACAAGATGTGGAGGATGCTGTGGGGCACCCACTGTTCCTCTGCCCAAAGCTGTCACATGGATCCCTGCAGTGGGCTGAGCCCCTGCCCCTGCCATGACCTGCTGTGCTCACATTGACCCTGCAGAAAAGACAGGGCCCTGGCCTGAGCTGGGGGGATAGAAAGTGCTGGCTAGGCCCCAAGCCAGGAGTGAGAGAATATGACTGTGTCCTCCATCACGGAGGGCCTGGCTTGTGAGCAGGAGAAACAGGGAAGGGCAAGAGGCCCTGGGATCGGAATAGCCAGGGAGGTCAGAGGGCTGATTCCCATAGGACCATAGACAGGTATTGGCCAACAGGCACCTGACCCCTGGAGCCCAGAGTCTGGCTGTGCAGAGGACTTTTCCAGGGGCCCACACTAGCCCTGTCTCGGGAGGCCCCTACTAGGCTCCAACCCTTGGACTTCAGGCCACCGGGGGAGAGAGGTAGATCTCCTGGCCTGGAGCTAGGACAGCCAAAGATGGCGGTGTGCGCTGCAGCCAGTGTTCCCAAGGACTCTATCGAGCTCTCTGCGACAGATTCACACCTCAGCAGAGCCTGATCTGTCTCATCAGGATCAATTCCTACACTGGCGTTTCCCCTCCTGTCCTTCTTCTCTGCTTTCTGTTTGTACTTAGCCTCCCTCGTTGTCCTGTATGTTCCCGGAAGGCAGGGAGCCTGGCCGACTCAGGTTGCCAAGGGAAGTGTTTAAATAAAACATAGCACAGCGGCAGTTTGACTCTTGAACAGGAACAGAAGGAGGCCTCATTGTCCCATCCTTACTGAAGTCAGCCGGGTATCCACTGGGGGCCTGGGGACAAAGTGTGGTGTGGCCGAGGAAAGGGACTGGAGGAGCACCCACAGGAAGGAGTGGGCGGGTGGACTCCATGCTAAATGAAAGGGCACAGAAGAAAGAACAAGGTGAGCCCTGCTGTAAAGGAATCTCACGCTCCCTGGGTGGCCATGGCAGTCTTGTGCCCCACCTTCTTTCTCTGACAGGTCCATGTCCTACTCACATGCACCACCCGGGCACACATGGTCACGTGCCCATGGGTGCAGCACACGGACACACAGCACACGTGCCAGCCCACAGCTTCCCCCATGCCTGGGTCTGCCTCAGGCCGACCCACCCCAACCACAGAACCCAACTCTCACAAGGGGTGGCCCTCCTTTCTGCTCTCAACCTCAGTGCCTGATGATAGTCAGGAGGCCGAGAACACTGAGGGAGGTCATGTCTAAGGGAAGAGGCCAGCAGAGAGGAGTCTGGGAAGCAGGGGTCTCTGGCTAAGCTCAAGAGCCAGTGCAACAGGCACTTCCTGTCCAGTTCAGAGTTGAGTGGGTGGTGGCCTGGGAAGCCTCTCCACCTCCGGGAGTCCAAAGAGCACAGGTGTGGCTGTCTGTTGAGCCTCATCACCACAGGGCCAGCCTCCTCACCCAGGGCCACCTGCTTGCCAGCAGGGCTCTCTCCAAGGCAGCAAGCAGAGAAGCCGCTGCCTTTCTGCCAGTAGCACCTGACCACCCAGTCCCTTTGGGGAACCAGCTACCAGACCAGTTCGGTATCCAGGTAAGGGCCTGTCTCCGGGAAGATCAGGGCCTGGCCCTGCCTCAGGGGATCCCAGTGCAGCCGTGGTAACACAGTGCCTTCCCAGGCCAGGGCCTGTCTGGTGTAGCCCAGGGAGGAGCTTAGGACTCAGTTGGGGGTTGGTGGGCTAGGAAGCAGAGGGGAGCTCCAGAAGTGGCTTTGGGGTAGCTGCCCCAGTGTTGGGCTTCCAGCTGTTGCATTTGGGGGACAAATGGGAGAACGGGGCTGGCACAGCCTCCCACACTCCAAGGGGGTCAGTGGGCCAGAGCCAGCTTCCCTGCCTTTGCTGGGGTCCAGGTCTTTGTTTTTGTTTTGCTTTTTTCCTGGAACCAGGGATTGAACTCAGGTCCTTGTGCTTGCTAGGGAAGTGCTTATTCCACTGAGCCATCTCCCCGGCCCCGGGGGGGGGGGGGGGTCCAGGTCTTTGGCAACAGCTATTTCTGCACAGACTCACTGGGATCCACAGGGACTACTGTGCTGGGGGATTTAGGGGACAAGGCCGCCTTCTCTCCTGCGTCTGGAATCAGGAAGTGAATGTCATGCTCACCCACACTGGGGTGGGGGTAGGAACAGGCTTCCAGGACCCCTCCTTGGGGAGGAAAGGGGTCCTCATAAACAAGGGAACAGAAGTCCATCCTCCTCCTCTATAAAATCCTATCATCATTCACGAGAGATTCGTTTGCCCAATCGCTGAGTCTTATCGGAGCCTCTGTAACTATTTCCATAACAGTCCTAATAAATGGGTGTGGGTGCCTGCTTACACTTTGCCCAGGATACTACAGGGCTCTACGTCAGGCGCACACGGAGAGGCATGGAGACCCACAAACAGACAGCTGTTCATGATGATACATTCCTCGTTCGGGTAACACGCCCCACTGACTCATGGCATGACTGACACCCACTCGCCCACACATACACATACCCCGCATTTCATTCCACCCCATTCCAACAAATGCTCGAGACCCACTCTGTGCCTGCCCCCTCCCCAATGATGTGTGTGTGTGTGTGTGTGTGTGCGTGTGTAATGTGGTATGTGCAGTAGGCAGGCCTGGGTTCATTCTCTATTAAATAATCATGGTGACTTCAGGTGTAGTGCCCTCTTTGAGTGTCAGAGGCCTAGGACATGCAGTAACTAAGGAGAATAACAATAATCCCCTCATAAATTTGTTTGGAGAATTAAAAGAATTATAGAAGGCAAAAGCCACAGAATAGCGCACAGTACAAATGGAAGACAGTGGAGCTCATGAGCGGCTTTGAAGTGCCTCACGGCCCCCTGTCCCTAGCTCAGGCCCTGTAGGCACAGCTAAGTGGAAGGCTCTCTGGCTGAGGTCCCCGCCTGCAGATGGTTCTGGAATCCCAGCCTTTGGGTCTGGTCCCAGAGGTCCGGGTAGGAGCAGTAGCAGCTTTCTGCCCAGATGTGCCAATGTCATCTTCCCCCTCTGATGACTGTCTCCGCTTCTCTTGGGACTTTAGGGAGCTGTCCTCAGCAGTACCACCATGTCCCGGCCCAGCAGCAGAGCCATTTACTGTAAGCATCCCCCACACCCTCTTCTTTGCTCGTTGGGCTCCTAAGCTGAACTCCCTGCCCACTCCCCACACGCTCCAGCCTCTCCTTCCCCACTGACCACTCCTGCAACCCTCTAAACTTCATCTCACCCTTATAGTACTTCCTGTCCATGTTTTGCTTTTTTTTTTTTTTTTTAATCCCACAGTGCACCGGAAAGAATATTCCCAGAGGCTGACCTCAGAGCCCACCCTTCTGCAGCACAGGGTGGAGGTGAGCTCCTCTGGGGGCCCAGGCAGGTTCTGCCTAAAGCTAAGAGCTCCTGTGTGTCCACAAGCCCGCCCCACCCTCAAGCACAGCAGGCACGGCCCCGATGTGGAAGCCAATAGCCTGACCTGGCCAAACTCTGTGCGTTTGGTTCCACAAAGTCTGAAGCCTAACTGAGCACCTGCAATATGTGGGGGGCAGGAGGGGAGGTGGGGGGTTGGCAGAGCCGGGGAGGGTGAGGGAGTAGATATCGGGTCCCTAGATCTAAAAGGGTAGCAGAAAGATAGGCCAGGAAGCACCTAGAATCACACCACCCAACCCCACTTGTTTCTTTACCCACTTTTCACTACACCCATTTCCAGAGTCAGTCTTTGCTCAGGACCAGGTATGGCTAGAGGAAGAAAGTGTGAGGGCTACAGCCCTGGGTGGGGGGCAAGTAGAAGAGGGGCTGTGTCTGGGCCTGAGCTCTGGACAGGCTGTGGGGCTGGAATGGGGCCTCTGGCCCCGCCCGGGAGGAGGATGACACTTGCAGATTACCTACCGGATTATCTTCCAGTCACCTGAAGGGCTGTCACTACCACACCAAAAGCAGAGCAGAAGTGACAAGGCTGTGGCCAGAAAAGCGCACATCACTGAGGATGTGTAGGGGCTAGAGCATGGGGTGTTAGAACTACAGTGGAGGCAAGCATCGAATGATACTGGGGCGAGAACTGACAGCCCCACAGGCAGTGGAGCAGGGGTCCCTCAGCTGCCTGGGGGCCAGGAGAATGAGAACCTAGCTTTTGTGAAGTTGCATCAGTGAGCTGGTATTACTGCTGCCCAACAGCAAGAGAAGACATCTTCAGAAGGACGGGGGTGTCGGGATTCCATGAACTGCTGGCAGTGAGAAAGTAGGGAGAAGAGCCGTCCTGGGCTGGGACAGAGGATCAGGTAGCAGAGGACAGACTGCCTCTACCTGGAACAGGAAACCAGACTGAAAAGAGGGCAGCTCATGATGGCAGCACGTGGCAGGCAAGAGGGAGGATTCCTAGAGAGTGGCGGGTAAGAGCAAACCCCCACAAAACAGTAGGCTCGCAGTCGACTTGAGGGGAAACAGTGGTGGTCTCCGAGTTGGAATCAGAACATGGGCTTGATCTTCTCAAAGACCAAGGTGATGGGTTGCCAGAGATGGGCAAAGCTTCCGGCCATCGGGAGCAGTATGTGAAAGGCAGAGAGACAGGAACGCTGGCTTGCGGAGGAGGAAGGCATGCCCAAGGGAGTCGGCTGTCAATGCAGCGAAGGAAGCCAGGGCCAGACCTGAGGTTCCCCTTCCCCTTGGGAATTCAGACATCATTTTTTTGGGGGGTTCTAGCCCAGCTACCTCACAATTGTCCATCGTTTGGAGTCCAAAGCACCTTGTGCAGCGCCTCAGATATGGGCCTGGATACCCCGTTCCTAGGCCAGCTGCTTCTACGCTGGCCCTCACACTGATCTGAAGAGTGCTCCCCTAGGGGCCCGGGACCCCAGAACAAGGGCAAGAGGGACATGCATCCCTCCTCTTCTGTCTTTCCCCTGGCTTCCCACACTTGGTGCTTTTTCTCCAAACAGTCCCCCTGCCTAGCCTCTTCCTCTCCCTTTAGCACCTCATGACATGTAAGCTGGGAACACAGAGAATCCAAGAGCCCAAGGATGTCCTGCAGAAGCTTCAGGAGATGGATGCACAGGGCCGGGTGTGGAGCCAAGACTTGATCCTGCAAGTCAAAGATGGCTGGCTCCAGCTGCTGGACATTGAGACCAAGGTCAGCCCTCCCGTGGAACCCAGCGATGGGCCCAACACAGCCCAAGCTTCTTTCCTCTACTCCTCCGTGGCCCAAACAGCAGCCACTCCTGCTCACATACAACACACACCAGACCTAGGAAGGAGCAGGGGATGGCCCGGAAGCCCAAGAGCTGGGTAGATGGCAACCAATCTTCAGCCACCAGAGAGCAGGGCAACCACATCGAGAGCTCCCAGGAGCCAAAGCTGGCTCACGGTGGCCTCACAGTTACCCTCTCTGCTTGCCCCAGGAGGAGCTGGACTCTTACCGCCTGGATAACATCAAGGCCATGGACGTGGCTCTCAACACTTGCTCCTACAACTCTGTCCTGTCCATCACTGTACAGGAGTCTGGACTTCCAGGCACCAGCACTCTGCTCTTCCAGTGCCAGGAAGTAGAGGTGAGTGACCAGGAGTGCCAGGAGTGGGGTTCGGTGATCACCGCACACACACGCACACACACACACACACACACACACACACACACACACCCTCCAACCTGCCTGACTGCTGTTTCCTACAGGCACAGCGGCTGAAGACCAGCCTGCAGAAGGCCCTGGAGGAGGAGCTGGAAGAAAGGTAGGCAACCCTTGCCCATCCACATGTGGCCCCTCAACGTCCAGGCCTCAGAGCCAGAGCCTCGCCCCACTCCTTGAGGAACTCAGGAGTCTCCAGCACAGTCCACCAGGCCTACAGCTGAGGTCAGGACAGAGACTGGAGAGGGGAAAAGAACTGGGCCCACCAGACATTGAGGATGTCCCTGGATACTGCTAGGGGACCCAAAAAAGCCTGGGGACCAGGCGGATGAGGCAGAATGGAGTCTGAGAAGGTCCAGGGACAGAGCAAGGAGCAGCATGGGCTTTCTGGGGAGAGGTTTCTCTGTCCCAAGAATCTTTTCAAAGACACATCCTTCACCATGTCTTCAGCAGACCTCGATTTGGAAGCCTTTACACCGGCCAGGAGAAATGGAAGGGGCCTCCTCTGGAAAGGCCACTCCCTAAGGAGCATGTGCCTCCCCCAGAGCGGGGGTCCCCTCCAGAGCAGCTCCACCGAGTGACCCCAGAGCACAGTAAGTTTGGGATTTGTGGGCAGGTGGAGAAGACTCAGACCAAAAGTCAAGCAGCTCCAGGCCCTTGATCTGCCCCCATTGCAGCTATCCCACCATCCCCGAAGCCTCTGCCGCACTACCCCACTGCCCACGACCCAAGTGCCTTTGCTCTGTCTCCTCGAGGGCGGTCACCATCACCTGAGCAACCAGGGAGGGACGAGGTAACCGCAGATGGACTTGGGCTGAGGCTCTCTGAGCCTGGGGTAGAGGAGGACAGGAACCCCTCACCCTTTCAAGAAGACTGGAGCTGCTGAGCAGCCAGGGACAGCTGGGGCTGAGGGGCACAGGAGAGCTTGGTCAGCCCTGAGGCTGGGTCTGAGGTGGGGGCTTTGGCAGGCAGAGAGCGGATACAAGGTTAACACAGTTCAGGGTGCTCTAGCTGCCTGTTCAAGGCTATGGGTTTGGGGTCTCAGGAGGTGCTGAACCACGTCCTAAGGGACATCGAGCAATTCGCAGGAAGGCTGAAGGAAGCTCAGGCAAAGACCAGCCGTAAGAAGAAGAAGAAACTTGGAAAAAAGAAGAACAAAGCTCAGGGGGGTGAGTGCTGCAGGCCACGGGAGAGGAGCGGCCATCAGATTGAGCTGTGACCCCGCCTTTGCCTCTCCTCCTCAGGAATAACACAGGACCAATACATTGACTGCTTCCAGAAGATCAAGTACAGCTTCAACCTCCTGGTCCGTGGCTCCTGCAAGTCCCCAGCCCTGTCCCTGCTCACTGACCATACCCAGCCTTTCCCTTCTCAGCTTTTGCTCCTCCTGATGTGTTAGGGAGGGACCAGGCTCTCAGCCAAGGCATAAAACAGTTGTGCGGGTGCTGGGGTCCTGAAGACGATGTCATAGGGTACAAGGTGATGACAATCATTATCACCCTTTGTCCTCAGGGGAAGCTGGCCCTCAGGCTTACGGATACAAATGCCCCTGAGTTTGTGCATATTCTCTTCCAAACGCTGGACTTCGTGAGTAAGGGGAGGACAGGGTATTGAAGAGGGGCAGGCCAAGGACATAAAAGAGCAGGGCTAGGGCAGGGGCAGGGGCAGAGGAGGCTGTGAGGTCTGCCCCTTGCTCCCCCCAACACTCCACCCCTGTGGTACCTGGTACCCCCTCACCAGACTTGATGGGCTGGGGTCAGAGCCAAGGGCACCAGCACTCTAAGGGAGACGGGCTGGCAGCATCGTAGCCAGGCTGGGCCCCTGGACCCTTCCCCACTCTATCCGGCCTAGGCTTCTGATGCCATCCATCTCACCCCAGATCCTGACCCAGTGCCCTGAGGATGGACTTGCAGCTCAAGTGATCTCTCCCCTCCTCACCCCCAAAGCCATTGGCCTGCTGCAGTCATGTCTAAATCCATCTGAGAGCAACCTCTGGAAGGGGCTGGGAACAGCCTGGACCACCAGCCTGTAAGTGAAAACAAGGCCTGAAGCCAACCGGAAGTGAGGTACACAGGGGCCAGAGCATGATGCAAGGGGTGTCCAGGCATTAGGTCGTCGCCAATCAGAAGTATTTCAATTTGGGGGACTCTACTCAGCTTTTCATGTGTGGTCAGCTTTTCATGTGTGGTCTGTTTAAAACAAAACAAAAACACCAGTTCTATGCACAAATGAAGGAAGGAATTATCTCAGCATAATCATAATCATCATTATCATTATCTTGCCCCGGAAAGTAGAGACACAAACCTGCTAAAATATTTTCTCATTTTAGGAAGGACAAAGTAAAAACTTTGTTTTTTTCCAGCTTAGAATTTAAGAGATTCTGTAATATCAAAGCCATGGCAGCCAGAGACGCCACCCTCCATCCCACCCCCACCCCCGCTGTCCAGAGCGGCAGGGAGTAGGGATGGCACTGGCTGGGATCCCCTGGGGCCCTGGGCCGGATGAACCCTTAGAGGCCAGCAGCCAGGCCCCAGGTGAGAGGACGGCCTGGCGTGTGGTAGAGCGGTGAGGACAGAAGGAGGCTACAGTGTGAATGAGCAGCACCCCCCCCCGGGGGGGGGCACCCCAAATGTGCTTAAGCAAACATATCTGTCCTCTCCATGAGGGAAAAGGCAGAGCCTCGGGAAACCGTCACATAGAGATGTCAAATGGAAAAAGGGCTAGAAAGGCAGAAGGCGCCTGGGACAGGCCTGTAATCCCAGCACTCTGAGAGGATAAGGCAAGAGGACTGAAAACTGGAGCTCAGTCTGAGAAATTTAGCGAGTGAGACGGTATTTTTTTAAAAAGCGAAGGGCAAAGGAATGAAAATAAAGCACAGTTTTAGAAAGACATTCAACAGAGAAATAAGCCAGCCTTTCTAGCAAGGCTTTTCCCTAATGATCAGTGCTTTTCAATTCAGTCCATTTAAAGGAGTTTTTGTCTGTTTGTTTAAAGACCAGAATTAGTTCAATACAACCTACTTTTATTATGGTAGGATATACATAAAACTTGGCATTTTAGGCACTTTAGGTATATAATTCAGTACAGTGAAGTACATAAACAATGTTATACAATCAACACCAGATATATTTCTAGAACTTTCTATTGTCCCATATAAAATAATCTGCACCCATTTAACAATGATCTCCATTAGTCCCTCTCCCCAGTGTCCTGATTACCACTATTCTACTCTCAGTCTCTAAATTTGGCTCTTCTAGAAGCTTCATATACATGGAATCAGACTTTGTTTCTCCTTTTTGACTGACTTTGTTTCTCCTTTTTGACTGACTTTGTTTCTCCTTTTTGACCGATTTATTTCACTCAGCATGTCCTCAAATCCATGTTGCAGCTTGTGGGAGAATTCCCTTCCCCATCATGGTTGAGTTGAGATTCCATTGTATGTCTATCTCTTCATTTGTCAATGGTCACTTGGATTGTTTATAGCACAAATAACCTATTGTTAATGTGCTGTCCTGATTTAATCACTAGACAAAAGAACTGATGGGTTCTAGGGTAAGCAGCAGCGGTTAGCTGCCCAGAACGCGGTGCTAGCCAGTCTCCCAGGGCTCCTGCGGCCCTGCTGGGCTCACTGGGGGGCAGCCTTGGCACCTGCCTTGTACTGGGGCCCTGCTGGGCTCACTGGGGGGCAGCCTTGGCACCTGCCTTGTACTGGGAAGGAAAGGAAGCAGGGGCTCTGCAGCAAATTCCAACAAAAGGGCCCCGGATAATTTTATTCAGCCCCTTTAGCACCGAGTAACTGCGTTGAATATATCGTTTTGTGTTCCAGAATTCAGCCTCCTTTCAAGGATTGGAAAGCTTAGCAAAACTAGATATGAGACAAGATCTCACTCAGTTGCTAAGTTGCCCAGACTGGGCTCAAGCTTGTGATCCTGACCCAAAGTTATAAGTAACACTAAGTACTGTGGTAACCGAGGAGGATAGAGGCCACACAAGGCTAACAGATTGGACAATCAGGAAACTGTCGTGGACTCATTTAATAAAGCAATGGCAGAGGCAGAAATTGGGCTGCAGGAATAAGGAGAGGCCAAGGCAAACAAGTGCAGGCAGGGCCTGTAAGCACATTCCCAGGCCATTTGGTAAGAAGATTGGAGGGCGGAAGTTTAAAAGCAGTCATAGCTGAGTCACGGGAAGAGCTGAGCATGTTCCTAAGGCAGGGGAGGCATCCGTGGAGAAGGTTCAGAAGAGGAAATAGTTTCTCCATTCCTTCTGAATAAACACTTATTATCTGCTGCCTCTGTACTGGCCACAGTGCTAGGGAGCCGGTCCTCAAGGAGTTCGACAGCGTGAGAAGGATGGACAGGTAGCAAACGTGCAAGAAAGCCCGAGAGCCGCAGCAATCCAATGATTTACAAGTTCAGAGGCATCCTGACCTCTGCAGGAGTGAGGCAGGGGCAGGACTCCCCCGGAGGGGAGCGAACAATCCAAGCTTTGCAGGCCAGGCCCTGCTGGTGGGCAAGGGAAGGCTGAGAGGCAAGTGCAGGCCCCATTCTAGTGCCAACCAGGGCGACACTGCCATGACGTGTTGTATGTGGAACAGTCCCATAACACTCTAACTAGAGAGAAAGAAATCAGACTCTGGGACACTGCCAATGGGTTAGGAAAAAAAAAGTACTGCTTCAGACACCACAGGGTTTCTAGCCTAGCACTCTGGGTTTTACAACCCTAATTCTAATCCTTGATCTGGATGCCAAAGCGTTCACTGTGTTCCCAGGGAGACGGTGAAATGGCACTTTGTGGGCAGAGAAACTGGCCCTCAGGTACCTGCTCCATGGGGTTTATTCATGCACAACTGCTCCTGTGCATGGGGACCATGTTCCCACTAGCTGGCAGATCCCTGATGCACAGAGTGATATGGACTCTGCTTTGTTCTTCCCTCAAGGGCCGACTGGACAGGTGAGGAGCCCCCACCCTACCACCCCACATTCTCTGATGGCTGGCAGCCTCCAGAGTCCTCTTTCCAGGTGAGACGAGCTTGGCACAGAGCGCCAAACAGCACCCTGGTCTCTGACTACTTCTGCCTTCCCAGTCCAAACTGTCATTACATGCCAAGTGGTGGGTGGGCAGGTGGGTATGAGGACCTGTGTGCACTGCTGTGGGGGCCCTGGGAAAGGGACAGGAGGCAACTGTGTGGGAGTAAGGCTGCGGTCTGATAGCCCATTCCCTATCACCACACTGGCTGCCTCCTGCTCTCGCTTACTCTATGTTCTGTCCCTTCCAGGCACCCATAAGACACCAGGACTCCGATTCCTTCCGGTATGACTTAAGCTTAGCAGGGACTATGCAGTCATGGGGGAGGGGCCCTAGCCTTTCAGCCTCTGAACGCTACATCTCAGAGACTCTCAGGGCTCCCTTTTAGGACATGTGAAAATGCATTCCTCTCCTACATAGTATGATCAGTTTTGTACCCTCCTAGGTGACAATCCCTTCTTCATGGTACTACCCAAACATGCCTCTGATTTCCCAGAGCATGGGTAGAAAATATTCAAAGCAAAGCTCAGACATAGAAAATTTCACTGCTGGAAATGTCTACAGAGCCCTCCTATCTGCAGAATCCTCTGCCCCAAACCCCACTTAACACCTCTGCCACCACCCTAGAAGGGAACCGAAAAGTCAACATTAGACAGCAGTTGGGGGCCATCTGGGGATCCTGAGACTGGGGCTGGGCTCCATTTCTGAGGCACACTCTCCAGCCTCCCCATCTCTGTTTCTCATGGCAGCCATCCTGGATTAAATAGCTCCCCACACTTTGCTGAGGACGAAATATACAACCATGGCCGCCATCCCGAGGACCCCAACCACCGCTCCTCCAGCCCCAGACCAGGAAAGCCAACTCTGAAAATGCAAGTCCTATATGAGTTTGAGGCGAGGAACCCGCAGGAACTGACTGTGGTCCAGGGAGAGGTGCTGGAGGTAAGGTGTGGGCTTGAGGCTAGAAGGGAGGCAGTGATTGTGGGAGCTGCCTAGAGTGGGTAGTATGGACATGAGGCTGCCTTGGTGGTGGCCAAGAGAAGAAGGAAAAGGAGAAAGCATGAGGCAGGGGAGGGGAGCCATCCCAGGTGGGGGAGGGAGGCCATCTAGACAGAGACTGAGGTGGCTGACATGGTGACTCTTGGCAGGTTCTGGACCAGAGCAAGCGGTGGTGGCTGGTGAAGAATGAGGGGGGACAGAGCGGCTACATTCCCAGCAATATCCTGGAACCTCTGCAGTCCGGGGCCCCTGGGAACCAGGGCCAGTCATCCCATCGGGTACTACCCAGCCTGGGCTATCCAAACATCCGTTAGTCGTGGGTCAGAGATGGGGGTGGGGAGGACTTAACGACAAGTGGAGGAGCCATTCTTGGCTTGATTTCGTCCACATTATCGCATATTCACTGGGTGCCAAGTTTGTTTTAGGGCTAGACAAGAGAACAAGGCAGGGCCAATGCTAGGCCAGAGGATGGTGGGGTAAGATAAGTGATTGGAGGGGACTTCGGAGAAGGGACATGAGTATTGGGATCTGTGGGTCTGTGAGGTGCAATGGCCTCTGATTTCCACCCCACCCCACTCTAGGCGCCAATGCTTCGACTTAGCTCAAGACCTGAGGAGGTCACAGCCTGGCTACAGGCAGAGAACTTCTCCACTGTGTGAGTGCCGCACTCAGAGGGTAGTCATGGAAACCCAGAGAGCCAGAAAGTGCAGCCTGGCTTCCACTGTCCATGGCCACTCCATCACAGGCTGTCTCTGCTTGACTGAAAGGACACAACAGGGGGACACCTAAGCCTAGATTAGGTCATCTGTTGAAGAGCCCGGCACTGGCGAAGGCAGCAAAGATGGGGTAGTGAACTTGGGAAAAATCTTGGCTATAGTTCGGTCACCCCTCCACACCAGACTGTTCTTTCCCAGAGCACTTCCTCCAAACCCACTCCTGGAGTTGGCTGAAGCCAACCCAGTTCCGCACTTTCAGGTGCCCCATTTCGTGAACTCTTCCATGAGCCCCAACCTCCAGCCCCACAGGCCTCCTGTCTCCCCAAATACTCGGACCCAGCCCTTTCCCACTCACCACTGGTGAGCTCTGCTGTTTTGTTCACAGCACAGTGAAGACCCTCGGGTCCATGATGGGAAGCCAGCTACTTCGCATGAGACCTGGGGAGCTGCAGATGCTGTGTCCCCAGGAGGCCCCACGGATCATGGCCCGGCTGGAGGCTGTCAGAAGGATGCTGGGGGTAAGAACATCCTGGGCTCCTGACTCCCACAGGAAGGTCTGGTCCTACATGCATGGGAGTAGAAGAGCTAGGTGACAAGCCAGCAGCCCCAGCCCTGGGTAAAACTGAGTGCCGCAAGCCCCGGGCCGAGGATATTCCTCCAGGCTTTGTCTTTCTGCATTCAGCTGCCTTGAGACTCCAAGCTTATTGGTGGCATGAGGTCTGGGACTCCCTCAACTGGCACCAGCCCCACCTGAATTCTTTCCCTCCATCAGATAAGCCATTAAGACACTTGCTGAGAAACCTCCAAGACCAAGGACTTCACCTTACAGGATGGAATACTGGATCCACTTTTGAACCTGAGAACTCCAACCTCCCAGTTTACAGCAAACCACACATCCCAGCTCTCTCCGCAACAGGGTGAACAGGCCCTAGTGCCGCAGCAACTGGTACCCTTCCTGTGCTGTTAGGAATGCTTCCCAATTTCTACCTATTTATTTTCCCTCTTTCCTAAACCCGGCACACTTATGTCTAGGCTTGTCGGGAGTCCCTGTCCTTCCCAATAAAAGCATCTTCAAGCCTGTCATGTGCCTCCCTTGCAGATTCTTCTGGGTCTGGCAGGAGTCTCGGACAGGGTGGCAGGAAGGGCTGGGGATAGCAGCCGGCCAGGTTGTCTGAACAGGAGACAGAATTCACTGTGTGACCTGCAACTGGGCACCAGCTCTGGAGAACTGTGGTCCAAGCTCTCCTTACTCTAAGTGAGCTCCCTGTCCACACCTTCTGGCCTGGGCCAACCACCAGCCCAGCTGAGAACACGGCAGCTGTCTTAGTTACTCTTCTCTCGTTGCTGGGACAAATACCCGACACTCAAAATGAAGGAAGGAAAGGTTTATTTAGCTCACAGTTACTGGAGGTTTCAGTCCATACTCAGCTGGGTCCAACGCAGAGCAGCACAGAGCAGAAAGCAACCTTTCATGGCAGCGGCAAAGAGCAAGAGCACAAGGGAGGGGTAGCAGCAGCTCAAGCAGCTAGCTTCTCTTCCCACCTTACATTGTAATGCAAATTACCTGCCCCAGGGTAGGGGAAGTACTCACACTTATGGGTACTTCCCAGTATTTACCCACCTATGGGTAATCCCAGCAGTACTAAAACCCATAATCCCAGCCTTGGATCACACATAATCCCAGTGGATCATGAGTTAACACAAACTCTAGAAGTCTTCACCCCATGACTGCATGAGGCTTTGGGGGGACAACTAGACACAAACCATAACAGCAGCGAAGAGTACAGGGCTGGCCGCTGCAGCTGTAGTCATCATGCCGGCTGATGCCCTAGCGGAGCAGCAGGAGCCAAGTCACATGCTCCAGGTGCCACTTACTAACTTCATCTTGCCGTGTGACTTTTATCCCCTACCATCCAAGATAAGCTGAACTTGTTTCCTCCACAGTTTGCCACTTCAGTGGCAGAGCAAGGAACCCTGGCCTGGGAGGTAAAAATCCTCCGGTCAGCTGTGTGAGTTCTAGTAAGCCGTTCCATCGTTCTCTCTAACATTGAGTTTGGGTTGTCTGTGGCTTCTAATAGCTTTTAGTGTAAGTAGCCTGCTTCAATCTCAAAACAGTCATAGAATGAACTTCTTTCTCCTAGCAGAAGTCCTTTTTTTTTTTTTTTTTAATGTATTTGGTACAGGAGGGTCTCACTACGCAGCTTGGACTCATAGTGATCCTGCTGTTTTCAGCCTCCCCAGCACTGGGGTTACAGGTGTGCACCCCCACACCCGGTCTCCTTGGCTGGCTCAGCACACCCAGGGGCAGGGCCAGCATGGCATGTGGTGCTGGGGATCGAATCCCCATCCCTGCGCTTGCCTAAGCAGGTGCTTAGTCCACTGAGCTATCTCTCTGGCCCTGTGAGTCATATTTTTATTGATTTAATCTTTAGATAAGGTTTTATGGATTCAGGAGTCCCGTGAGAATTCTTAAAATGTTTAAGTCTCTCTTAGCTGAATTTTTTCTGTGATCCCAGCTTGTCTGAAGCCCCGACTGCCTAGTTTTTAGACTCTGTCTTTCCTTCAATTTCCTAGCCTCAGAAAATCACCTCTTGTAGCTGGCAATACAAAATAGGAAAGCAAAACATCTCCCCACAATGTGTTAAAAAAACAAAAACAAAGAAGTAAAACTCTTAGGCTCTGATTTAAGAGTAAATTTAATTAGAAAATCTCTTTCTTGGGGCTGGAGAGATGGCTCAGTGGTCTAAAGCACCTAGTTGAAACAAGCTTGGCAAAGCAGAGGGACCGCGGTTCGATCCCCAGCACC
>NW_004524660.1:1935243-1936310 GCF_000260255.1 Octodon degus
ACTGAGCCATCTCACCAGCCCTCCATTTTTATTTAATTGGAAGAATTTTTAATTTTATTCTTGATTTCTCCCTTGATTCTTTAGTTGTTCAAGAGTGTTATTTAATTTCCACATATATTGTATAGTTCCTAAGGTTTTTTTCCTGTCATTGATTTCTTTTTCTTTTTTTAATGCATTTGGTTGTTGCAGGGTCTCACTACGCAGCTCAGACTCGTGGTGGTCCTCGCGCTTTCCGCTTCTCCAGTGCTGGAATTACAGGAGCGCACCACTATGCCCAGGCTCCGGCTCTGACTCTGTCCGGCTCATCAACCCACCTTGGGCGTGGGGCTGGTGCGGCGTGTGCTGTCGGGGATCACACCGTGGTCCCTGCGCTTGCCTAAGCAGACACTTTAGTCCACTGAGCTATCTCGCCAGCCCCATCATTGATTTCTGTTCTTTCACATTTTGATTAGAAAAAGTACTCTATTGGATTATTTTATTTTTATTTTTGAGACAGGGTCTTGCTATGCAGCTCAGGCTGACGTCTTGAGCTCACTCTGTAGACAAGGCTGATCTAAAATTAGCAACCATCCTCCTTCCTCAGCCTCCCGAGTGCTGGGATTACAGGTGTGCACCACCATGCTCAACTTGATTTCATTTTTTAAAAAATTGTTGAGACTTGCTTTGTGGTCCATCATATGATTTATCCTAGAAAATTTTCTATATGCTATTGAGAAAAACATATATTCTGCAATTGTTGAAAGAAATATTCCATAGATCTAGGATGCAATATAGCTCCTTCATTTCTTTGCTAATTTTCTGTGTGGATTATCATCTCTGTTAATTTCTCAATTATTGTTTTCCTGTATTGTCTTGAAGCTCCTTGAGTTTTCTAAAAGTCTCTATTTTTTATTACTTTTTTTTTTTTTTTAGTGGATGCCAAGAAATCAAACAACTCAGGACCTTGCATTTGCCAGGCAGGTGCTGTGCAGCTGAGCTATATCCCCAGCCCTCTCTTTGTTTTTTGAAACTGGCTGTCTCTCAATTCCATGCTGACTGGGAAATTGTCATATAGCCCAGGCTGACCT
>NW_004524660.1:1936410-1948813 GCF_000260255.1 Octodon degus
TGCCAGCCAGACCCGCCCCCTGGTGGGCTGAGCTGGCCACACACACACACAATAAATAAATGTAATAAATAAAAATAAATAAATATTTAAAAAAAAAAATCTCTTTCTTAACATGCTGTGCCGAGTGAGACAGTATTACAGAATCTGGTGATGTGGACATTAAAAGAACTTACGAAGACCAAAGAAAAGATAAAGGCAAGAGTTTATTTAGATCAGAGTACTTGTCAGGAAGGGCAGCTGGGAGAGACAAAGGGACTCTGTGTAGGAGAGCAGGGTCGGCTGGCCTTGTTCTTAAAGGAAAAGTGTGGGCTGGAAGGCCGGAGTAGTTTGGAACAGGACACAGGAAGGAATTTAGGGAAGATAAAGTAAGTTAAATGTTCCTAAAAAAATTATGTTCTGGGAGTAGTGTGTGATTCTGATTTGGAGCCTCAGCCTCTTTCTCTTTACTCAGCACTCGGGCCTCTTGAAGCTGAAGGAGCCCTAAAACCAGGAAACTCTAGAACTAGGAAACTAAAAAGAGTTTTTTAGCTCAGTTTTCCTGTGCTCCACAGCAAAGACTGAGATGAGGTAAGCGGCTATCCAGATAGTGATGTGCCGTGGAACTCAAGGTGGAAAGTATTAGGCAGATCTGGCCTGTGCCCCAGATTACCCAAGGAGACTCCAGATCATCCAGGCCTCAGTTTCTTTTCCTGTAACACCTACTTCACAAAACTGTCTGAAGCTTAAATGGGAATAAATTAGTAAACATGTATACAATGCCTAGACTATTGCCTAGCGCATCACAGGTGCTCAGTAAGAGTTAGTCTTCTACCTCAAGGTAATTTGTGACCAATCTTGTGTTATCTTGAGAGAAACTCAGGAATTAAAAATTTCTGTGTCCCTGTGTGATTGCACTTTCCCCTTTCTTCTGTTAGCAAAATGGCCCTTTAAAAAGTCTGTTTGCTTCCGCTGAAGTAATGGGTGAGTGTGACTTCCCTCACCTCGGCTAGAGGTGTAGAGGCTCAGGACCCAGCATGCTGCGAAGGCCAGGCAGGGACCCTCAGAACCACTCTGGACTCTTCCTCCCCTAGAGTCAGCTCACAGGTCCTCTCCCTGCCCTTTCCCATTGTTGAGATTATTAAAATCGGGGCCTCTTTCTCATTCTCCTGGGCCCTGCATCAACTCAGAAGCTGAGTTCCTCCAAGGGCTGTAGGGGCTCTTGGCATTTAAGGAGTTTGAGTTGGCAACTTGATTGACTTAGTGAGCCACTCAGGACTGGTGGAACATACCATACTTCTGCATGCGTCTGGATGGTTTGTGGAGGCAGGTCTTGGGGCTGTCTGTCCCTTGCCCCTTCCTCTCTGGCACTCTTCTCCTCTTCTGGCTGCCAGGCACCATGAAGTAAGAATCTTTGATTCACCACACCCTTCCGCCATGACATTTCTACCTCAAAGCCAGCTGACCTTGGTCTGAATCCTCTTAAAACAAGAATCGAATTAAGTCTCTCCTTGTTCAGGTTGTAGGTGTTGGGTATTGTGTCCAGCAATGGGAAAACTAACGCAGGCTTCCTCCAGATCTCTGCCGCCATGAAGATCACTGTGAGCGCATTGCTAATTCCAGCTGTTCATTCCATCTTCATTTTACTTGCCCTACCAGCCACAGTTGAGGAATTGCTCGCTAACCTCCTCAAAAATCTTCCTTTGGTTTCTAGGACACTTGATTTTCCTCCCACCTGGCTGGTCACTCCTTCTAGACTCCATTGCTGATCTTCACTTTCCAGCTTTGAAACGTTATGCTGCAGCGAGCTAAACTCAGACCTCTTCACTGCTGTCTTCTCTCTCGCAGTGGCTTCACCTGCCCTCGGTATTAAATGCTGTCTATACCACGATGGCTGGCTTCACTTGCATTCTCCTCTGCCTCCTCTTGCAACCACAACCCCCGCAGCCCAATGGCTTGATTGTGCACCTGCTTCAGATCTTTGCCACAGGTAATATTTCGGTGAGGCCTGCCATGCACATATTCTTTAAAAATTAGGAACTTTCTTTCTGGGGCTCCCTTAAAGGCACCCCCAAACCCCTATCTCTCCTGTCTGCTTCACTTTTCTCCAAAGAAAATATACCATCCTCTTAGTATATATGTGCTATATGTCCATTTATTTATATCTCTATTAAAAGGTACACTTCCTGGGAGCTGAGAAGTTTCTTTTGACTTCACTTCTGTATCTCCAGAACCTTAAACAAGCCTGTCCATAAGAGGCATGTTAGTAAATACCACTGCAGAGTTCAACACATGGATGAACCAGTACATGAAAAAGGGCAGTATCTCCTCTCTTCAGGCCAACTCTACACAAAGAAAATAAATTAATTTCCCTAAAAGAGACTCTGACAACCTCGGCGAAGCATCTAAATCTGCAGTGGCTAAAAGAGAAGGGGTCCCCCAGGCCTCCTACCCTGTCAGGAATGCGATGCCCAGCAGGAGGTGGGCCAGCCAAGCTGCCTCTGTATTTACAGCTGTTCTCAATTATTAGCATCGCTCTCTGCACGCCTGTGGAATCAGTGCTGGCATTATTCTCACAGAAGCAGGAACCCTACTGTGAACTGCACATGCCAGGGATTTAGGTTACACCTCCTCTAAGTCTTCCCCAAGAAGACTAATGTCTGTGAAAAAACTGTCTTGCACCAAGCTGGTCCCTGGTGCCAAAAAGATTGGGGACTACCGCAACAGAGCAGTCATGAGTCACATGAGCTACTGAGCAAGTGGCATGTAGCTGGCCTGAACTGAAGTATGTGCTAAGTGGATTACATTCTGCAGTTTTTGGAAAAAAAAAAAAAAAAAAAATTCTCAAAATCTTTTCCTCATTTATGTATGTGGTACAGGGTCTTGCTGCACAGCTTGGACTTGTAGTGATCCTCCTTCCTGTCTCAGTCTCCCCAGAGCTGGGATTACAGGTGTGCACCACCACCCATGGTTTCGGTGGCTGGCACAGCATGTTGTACTGGGGAGACTGAAACCTAGTCCTTGTGCTTGGCCAGGAAGATGCTTAGACACTAAGCTATCTCCCCAGCCACATTCTGTATTTTGAAGACAATCCAAAGTATAGAAAATATCTCAATAATTTAAATATTAATTGCATGCTAAAATTATAGCAGTTTTGGATATATTGGGCCAAGTAAAATAGTCTATGAACTTCTATTGTTTTGTTTTTGTTTTTGTTCAATGAATTTTGGAAAGGGCCTACAGGATCTACAGGGTCTCGCTACACAGATCGAACTTGTGATCCTTCCTGTTTGTCAGCCTCCCAAGCGCTGGGAGTATAGGTGTGTGCCACCACGCCCAGTCTCAATCACAGGCCCAGAGCGCCCCGGGTGGTGGGGGGAATAAGGTGACATGGCAGGCCAGGGATCGAACCCCTGGTCCCTGCATCTGCCTAAGCAGGCGCTTTAATCCACTGAGCTATCTGGCCAGCCCAAAGAGTCTATCAATTTACGTATTTATTTTTACCAGATGCAAAAACAATTTGAACTGACACGCATGGCTCGCATTACATTTCCGTTGGATAGCAGGATCTCGACTAGAGACACTCCACAGGCCAGAAGGAAAACCATGCCCGTGGCAGCTACGGCCATCTGCAATCCGACACCAATGTGCTTTTCACACCAAATCTCTCCTTATAACCCAATACCACATGAACTGGCCTAAGTCAGCAGTATTTGCTGCGCTTTCTACACAGGATCGCATTTCTCACGTTTCTGTGTCTGTTTTAGCCTCCTCCTACCGCGAAAACCCTTTGCGCATTCCCCACTTCCAGGCCTATCCTTCCTCAGCGGTTTTCTCAAATGTCCATCCTGTGTCCTGACCAGAAGAGATCATCTCCAAGGTACTCCAGGTGAGAGTTTTATGGGTTTGATTAATCTGTGGGTTTCTTATCATTTATGCCTCCCTTCCCTAGCCCCGCCCACTCCAAAACGGTAGTCAGCAATGGAGAGTCCCTGCTGGTCCCAGCCGGCCTGCCTCCCAGGGACTGCAAAGATGTCGCACTCGACCACAGTTTGGAAGCTGCAGCATGAATCCCACTCTGCTTGGATGAAGTCCCCATTGCCCCGGTGTGGGTGCATTTCCGCCCGGCCTGGCACTATCAAAGGAATGTGGCGCGACTCCAGCCTTCAGAGCAGACAGAAGCTCAAGCTCCCAGCAGTCCCGAAGCACCGCGCCAGGCCAGCGTAGACAGAGGTCGCGCTTCACGCAACCCAGCAGACGCTCGGGGGCGGGGCGGTCGGGGGCGGGGCCAGGAGGTCCCGTTGACCCCGCCCCCTTCAGTGAGGTATAAAGCCCCTCCCACGCCCGCTCGCGCCCAACCTCCAGGCCTGGAAGACCAGCGAGCGGTCTCATCATGTCTTCCAAGTCGTCTATGGTTCTGGGTTACTGGGATATTCGCGGGGTGAGTGAGTCCCCATAAACATCCGAGCTGCCCCGTCAGAGACCGGCGCAAAGGAGGCCGGGGTTGTGGGTCGGTGGTCTTCCGGGAAGCTTTCTCCTGGCGACCGCGGCGACCCGCACGGATCCGGGCGGCCGCTCCTCGCCCAGCCCTGGCTCTCTTGGCCATGCGGAGCACAGCGTGAGAGTCGGGGCGGGAGCTCAGCTTAACGACTCCCCAGCCGGACGGAGAGCTGCCCGAGGGGCCCGGGTGGAGGACGTTGGCGGCTGGGGTTGGGAGGGGTTGGCTCCCGCCCGCGGTCACGCGCGGGCACCGACCCCCCCACTCCCCCGCCCCGCCCCACCCCCGCTGTCTCCCGCAGCTGGCGCACGCCATCCGCCTGCTCCTGGAGTTCACTGATACAGCCTACGAGGAGAAACGGTACATCTGCGGGGAAGGTAAAGTCCCTCTGGCGCCCTAGGCCGAGCTGGCCCTCTGATTTGGAGTTTTCTGCAGGGTCCGAAGTGAGGAGGACATATTTCATGTCCACCCGGGTATTTTCCCTTTTTGGTGACCCAACCCCATCTTGATACGTAGCAAATAGGCTGGGGATTTGGTGTTTTGTGTCTAAGACGCTTCTTTAGATCTTTCCACTCTTATCAGATGGCTTGTGAAAGAGATTCGTCCCAACTTGCTTCTCTCTTGCAGCTCCTGACTATGATCGAAGCCAATGGCTGGATGTGAAATTCAAGCTAAACCTGGACTTTCCTAATGTAGGTGGATCGAAAAGAGGGCAGGAAAGAAGGGAAACCCTTCGCATATGTTCATCTTTGCTTTTCCCTTTTCTCTTCTCAGAGAATGTAGAATAGAGGCTCTTACCATGGATAGAATAGATGGAATTCGAGAGTCTTTGAACTAGAAAAAATCACTACATTTTCATTTCCACTAGCAATAAAAGTTAACATTTCCTCTGACTATTAGGATAGGCAATAAAAGACATTAGCTATCTCTGTGACTTTTGTAGATAGCAGTTTTTTTTTATTCTGTTAAATATGTTGCAGGTATTGTGAATGTTCTTTATAGTCATCACTGGTCTGAAATTATGGTAGTTACCTCTGCTTGCTATGTAATGCATTAAGTACATATTACTCTATTATACCTTTCCTTTAAAATGCTTTACAATCATGTGAACATGTATACTTTGCATTTAAAGCCCTATTCTGAGAAAGGCTCTGTGGTATGCACCTAGGTGCACCCATGCACACGGATTGAAGAACCCTTGCAGAGAATCAGGTGGGGGCCCAATGCTACCTTCTACTTATTTTCTTCTTTCTCCTAACACAAGATCTTTTCTTTCTCATTCACTACTTGCAAGTCTTCTCATCCACAGGAGACAGAAGTTGTTCACTGAGTCTGTCCTTTTCCTCCCAGCTTCCTTACCTGATGGATGGCAAGAACAAACTCACCCAGAGCAACGCCATCTTGCGCTACATCGCCCGCAAGCACAACATGTGTGAGTGGGGTAGAGCTGGTAGAGGAAACTGGGCCACTTGCTCCCCTGGGTGAATGATCCCAAGGGTGATTCATTGTGATCTGACCTTCAGGTGGTGAGACTGAGGAGGAAAAGATTAGGGTGGATATAATGGAAAATCAAATAATGGATTTCCGCATGCAACTGGTGCGGGTTTGCTACAACTCTGACCATGTAAGTTTTCATAGCGGGCATCAGCTAAGTAGGGTACCAGGAAAAGAAACATTTAGGAATTTAAGGGTTATTTCCACCTCCTCCTGCAGTTGCCTTCTTCCCACCCACCCAATCTCTGAGAATAGCAAACAGAGTTCTCATTTTTCCTCTGTGTGTTGTGTAATTCAGGTGTTGGACACTCCCTCATCCCTTCCAAATCCCTTCTTCCCATCCTGTCACCCCCACCTGAAGGCAGTGAGGAGAAGGCACCTGGAGAGGTGCTACCAGGTGGCCAGCACGGGCCCAGGCCTTGATTAGCTATGCGGGTGCTGGCCTCAACTGTTCTTGCTTTTTCCTCATCTCCCAGGAAAAACTGAAACCGCAGTACTTGGAACAGCTACCCGGACAATTGAAACAATTTTCCTTATTCCTGGGGAAGTATTCATGGTTTGCAGGGGAAAAGGTAAAAAAGAGGAGAGGGAGATTGTACTTGTCTACTTCCATAGGTGTTTACAAACTACTGAAACCTGACCATCAGATTGTCCTCTTTCTAGCTCACTTTTGTGGATTTTCTCACCTATGATGTCTTAGACCAGAACCGTATATTTGAACCCAAGTGCCTGGATGAATTCCCAAATCTGAAGGATTTCATGTGCCGTTTTGAGGTAAAGATGCTCTCTGTACCTTTTTCTTAGATATTCACAGGCTCTCCTAGGCCCTGACAGACCTCACTGTCATAGATGTTTTCCCAGTACTAGCTTTGGCCTAAATTATTCAATGGCTGCCCACCACTAGGCCCTCCAGGAAGGGCCACCTTCTACACACCAAAGGAATGGGGGAAATGTGGAGCAGGCAGCGTGTGAATGCTGCTGTGTTGGTGTAGGCCTGTTGGGCTGGGCTAGAGTTCAATGTGCTGATAGTTTGGTGTGCTTTTCCTTCAGGCTTTGGAGAAAATAGCGAACTATCTGCAGTCTGACCGCTTCTTTAAGATGCCCATCAATAACAAGATGGCCAAGTGGGGCAACAAGTGCTTGTGCTAAGCGAGAGACAGAGTCGCACTGCTTTCTTTTCCTGGCCTGTCCCCTGCGGGCTTGTACTCTGTCTTCTCTGCTCTTTTCAATAAATAACACTTGGGTTACTGGTGTCCAGCTAGATTTCTCTTGGGTGTAAAAGACAAAAGATTATATATAGGGTATTCAGTCACTACAACATTGACATCCTTGTTTTATTCCTCAACTAAATTCAAGAGCTAGACGTCCATCCCAAACCTTGAGAATGGATACTAGACATAAAGCTATTGCACAATTTTGAGAGAACAATATTTTAAGTGGACATGGAACCCCTAGAAGACCTGGTAAAAATATCAAGTGAAACTACATGATACTAATGAACTTAGCAGCTTAGGGGTTCAGAAACAGACCCGATATGAGTGGAAATTTAGTGTGGTAAGGATGGGGTTTCAAACCGACAGGCTAGCCAGGAGAGTCCGGACAGTAGCTTACTAAATAAAATCACAGAACCAAAATCTCCCACCACTGGTTAAAGCTAATTATCAGAAATGTACGGCCTGACACAAAACATCTATTGAGGTACAAATAAGGATGTTTGTGATCTTAGGATAAGAAAAGTTTCTCTAACACAAAAAGAAACCATAAAAGATTTATCAGTTGAACAATATTAAGTTTTCCATTATAAGGCACCAGTAGGAAAACAAATTAGCCAAAAGTGAGGAACTAGTTTAAAGACCGTTATCAATTGATAGGAGCTTAAAAGAATAGACAAAAATCTATGAACAGTTACAAAATAGAAATATCATACGAATGTCCCCAAAACTGTTTTAAAATGTTTATAATCCAAAGGAGTGCACATACCAATAGTAAGGAGTCATCTTTCTGTCAGATAAAAATTAAGTTTCTACAGCATTGATAAGTTCTGAGAAATGATGGGCATTACTGTTGCTCCACTTATAAATGGATACAGCTTCTGTGGAGGACAATTTGTCTTAGTATTTTAAAATTCAAATCTTGTGATCCAACAAGTACATCCTGTAAAAGCTCACGCACATACCTGAAGATGACCGTTGTCGGGTGCTGAGATGTTCATACCACCTTCGGTTCCTTGCAAAAGGACCTCTCCACAGTCTCTTGTGTTAGCAAAGCCAGCAAAGGAGTTGCCTGGAAAGAGGGACCCTGCAGTTCTATGTCATGTAATCCTAGCAGTGACATTCCCAAAACTTTACCAGAGGTAAGTTTTTGGTTTTATTTATTTTACATTACTGGGGATTGAACTCAGGACCCTGTGCTTGCCAAGCAAGCACTTATTCTACTGAGCCATCTCCCCAGCCCAACCAGAAGTAAGTTACAGGTACTGTTCTCACTCCAGGGGAGAAGATTGCACTGGATGTGTGAGTACTGTAAGATGGGATTATGAGAACCATCTGTCCACAGGGCAGAAGGCATACAATTAGAAAGTTGGTCTTGTTATTCTCCGCATAAAATATTCTGATTAAGGGCTGCAGATATAGCTCAGCAGCATACTGCCTTCCTGGCAAGAACAAGGTCCCAAGTTTGATCCCCAGTACCACAAAAAAATCCTGAGAAATACCATAGGAGAGAGCAGTGTGGTGGGGCATGAATAATTGATTGCAAGAGGAAAATGTAAAATGCATAAGTCTGCAGATGCAACGTTGTATGTGAATTCTAGGTAGGCAGGCTATAAACAAATCACATGTTCTAAATTATTTTTAATGTTTGTTAACAAAATCTTGTAACAGTTGTCCAAAACCAAGCTCACTGGCCCAGGAAGTAGGGAAGGCCACTGCCAGGAACAAGGAATGTAATACCTCAGGCCCGGGTCAGCCCCTCTCTCCTAACACAAGCCCCCCAAAAGATGACTGTCACAGTAACTGTCCTGGAGCCAGGGGCAGGTTCTGGCAGGGCTGGGGTAGAGGCCAGCTGACCCTCCCTGAGGCTGAGATGCTAGCGTACTAATGGGGGTTATCAGTAACCGTGGCATGAGGGGAAAACAGCAAACCTTGTGATAGAGGCGTTTTGTGCAAGTCTTCCGGGAACTCATTTCACTGCTGAATGTGGAGTAACCGGGCTAAAGCTTATGTGATTAGGAAAAAAAAAATTTGTTCCAGGGATGCAATGGGTGGAACAGAAGACACTGATACAGATAGACATTGGCTGCCCCCAGAGCCAGCTTAGGAAGGGCTTCTGAGAACAGCTGCCTTTGCATAGAAATTACACATTCCTAGCGGTCAGCTGCAGGGCAGGTGGCTCAAATGAGCCGTGCTGAAAGGCCTTGAGTTCAGCTGAATAGGGAGGGAGAGGAAAGGAACTGAAATTTAGCCAGCGCCCTTCCTAATATGCAAATTTGTGCAAGTCACTCCCCTGCGTCAATATTTTTCATGGTTTTTGAAGCCTCAGGAAAACAACTGTCACCTGTTTAATCATCTGGCCTCGGTTCCTTTTTCTGCCACATTTTTTAGTATGTGATTCCCCTTCCTGGTTCTGTTGTCTTGGGTTCTGCCTTTCTGAATTTCCTAGTGTTGTTGGCAGGGTTTGGTCAGGCCTAAATCTACCCCCACCCCAATCTGGGTTTATTCATCCACCCACCATCAAGAGTGCATAAGGGGCCCAAGAAAATGAAGGGGGTGCAGGAGGGGGATGGTGGAGGAGCGGGGAGGGAGGGAGGGGGAGGAGGGGGAGGTGGCAGAGAAATGGAGAAAGGGAAAAAGAGCAAGGAAGAAAATACAGTTTGGCCAAATTGGGAGGCCAGCTGGTTGTCCCGCCCACACCGAGTCCATGGGGAGGTGGCACAGCTGCCCAGACACGCGTGCAGAGCCACTTGCAGAGCCTCGTACATGGACTTCGTGAGAGTACTCAAGCAGGTTCTCAGTAGGATGACCTAGACCTGACATCAGCCTGGCACGGGACCCCAGCACTGCCCCTCGGTACCTGCAGGGAGACATTCCCACTGGTTTCCCTGCAATCTGGACAATACAAGGACATACCATGTATCAACGCCACGAAGGGCTTGCTATCATAACTTTCCACGATAGCCCTTGCTGTGTTTCCTGGATACAGAGCGTCTCTTTTCTTTTCTTTCTTTTTTTCTGCTTTTACCCTCTTTTCCGCTTCACTCTGCCCCAGATCGCTCTGCAGAGCCAATTTCTCCCCAGACTCTTCATTTTTACTTTCTTGAATAAACTTGGCCACTGCTTTTTGTCCCTTTTGTTCAGTTATTTGTTTGAAATGAAAAGAACCCAGAAACAACTCCAGAGGGAGAGTCAGGCAACCCAGAAGCTGGTAACATTTGGTTGCTGAGCCTCTTTGAGAAGCAGGCTCCCCAGGATCGCCACCATCCAAATACGAGTATCCCAGTAAGTGCCAGGAAATGCCTACCTGTATTTTAGCCCAGCTTTGGCTCAGCAGAGGGGTGGAAATGTTGACCTTTTCTTGGCACAAGGGTTGGGGGATCTACATCAGCATTAGAAGCTTGGAGAAACCGTTGTCTTTTTGGTTTGGTTTGGTTTGGTGTTTTTGTCTTTTTGAGACAGGATCTCCCTATGCCTAGGCTATCCTTAAGCTCACGTTGTAGCCCAGGCTGGTCTGAACTTGCAGCGATCCTCCTGAAAGCTAGGATTACAGGTGGGCGCCACCATGCCCAGCTAGTTGTCTTAAAAAGGAAAAAAAAAAAACCACTCAGGACCCGGGATGGGAGGCCCCTGGTTCCAGTCCTGGCTCTGCCACCAGGGGACAGCAGCCACCTGTGTGCAGCATCTTCTTGAGTAAGGTTCTCCTGACAGGGTGTTCTAAGCATTTAGGCAATATGTCTAGAACGCTTAGGACAGATTAATGTTGCATAAATGTATAAATGTACACTCTCCCAAAGCGCCTCTTTCTTTTTGTCTAGCCTAATGCCTTGTTTCTCCCCAAATAAGATCAATCTACCTAGGAAACAATCAGCCTTGAAACCTAGAAGTAAAAAATGCCAGCCTCAGTCGGCCTACCCTTGTCTTACCTGTCATTGCTGTGTTTTTGCTCGGTGACAACTCCGTAAGGCAAGTTATTTTCTGATGAGACCTTATTTTCAGGGATACAGGGTGCCTATTAATCTTCTGATCTCAGCATTGAAATCATATCTGGTAAGTCCTTCGTGATGGTCACGTAGGACTTCTGGTGGTTCCCTGTGAGAAAGCGTCACAGCCCTTCTAAACTTAAATGCAGCCTCATGATTTGTGTTGGCCAATTAAACATGACTAGAAAGAACACACATATCCCAAGCAGAAGGAAGCTTGTACATAACCTCCTGCCACATGCCGTCATGATGCGAGGACTGCGCAGCAAGTTGAAGCCTCTCTTAGTTTAGGTCTCTGACAAACTAGAAGTGGTCGGGCTCCCTTACACACCCAGACATGAAACATACATACCGCATACCCGTGTACTAAGCCACTGACATTTGGCTTCCTGAGATCAGTACTCTTCCACCCCTCTCAGGCTAATTTGCATGCACTTATTTTAAATCTCTGTTCCAATAGGACTTGATGTTTGTCTGGATCCACACATAACACCCTGAACTCGAATTCCTTCTTTCTACCACGAAACTCTTAAGTCTCGCAGGGGAAGTGCTAGTGCAGGCCTGCAACCCCAGCCCTCCGGAGGCTGAGGCGAGAGGCTCACTGTGTGACTCGGAGGCCAGTTTGGGCTGCAGAGTGAGTTCAAGGCCAGCCTGGACTACGTAGTGAGATCTTGAGTCAAAAACTAAAACAAAGCAAGGTAAAAAATGTAGAGGTAGATATAGATATATATCAAGGAAAGAATAAAGCAGCATCCTTCCTGAGCACAGGGACTGTGCTTTCTGCCAAGTTGGATGCTTAATAGTTGCTCACAGCCCAGCACAAAGCAGGTGTTCACATTACGGTTCATGCCCTGCATTCTAATGCGGGCTACAAGCGCAAAGAAGTGTTTCCTTCATGTGAATACTTAATGCCCTCCCGGGACTCTAAGACTCTTTTCTGTTACAGTTGAGAGGTGGAACGCAAAGAAGTAGAATGGCCTGTTCTTAAAACAGGTGCAGGTAGTTCAGGCAAGTGTTTGGAGTCAGGACACAATTTTTCAGTTCAGAGAAGTCCCCTAGGACCAAACGAGGACCCTGAGGCCAGAAAGTACATTAATTCCATGCCATGGCCCATCTCCCACGGGGCTTAGACCAAAATGAAATTAGATACATTGAAAGAGATTAGCCGAGACAGGGTCTTAATGTTCTGGAGGAGTTTTCAATGGAAATAATTACAGGTGACTCATGTGGGATTTAAATCC
>NW_004524660.1:1950915-1971862 GCF_000260255.1 Octodon degus
GGGATTGAACTCAGGCCCTTGCGCTTGCCAGGGAAGCACTTATTCTACTGAGCCATCTCCCTGGCCCCCTTACTTTGAAATCATTAAAGTGAAGTCATTGTTCCCTAAAAGTTCTTGATGCTTGGTTGGTTTGTGACATCTCATGGACACAAAAAGCTTAGGAATTTACTCCAGTCTTGGTAATCTGGCTTTGTTCGTGGCTGCTCTTTCTAGATTTTTTTTTTTTTTTTTTTGTCTCTCTGAGATATGTTTTTGTAATGCACTTCAGGCTGGCCTTGAACTCACTTTTCAGCCTAGGCTGGCCTTGAACTCATAGTGATCCTCCTGCCTCAGCCTCCCAAATGCTAGGGTTATAGGCATGCACTGCCACACCTGGCTCTTTTGAGAAATTCTAAGCAAGCTGCTTTTCTCTGAGGTTGTAGTTACAGGCCACTATGTTGGCACTAGATGATGGCCTAACCTAAGGTTTGCCATAAGCCCAGCGTTGGTGTGATGCTGCTGCCTGAACAGGAGGGAATAATTGAATCCCTTCAGTTCAGTCCCAAATCTTCAATGTTGTTCAGCATGAACTAGGGGAGTGGCTAAAAATGGTTGTCTGTCCTCACAAACCTGTCCTTGGGGCTAGGGTAGGTCTAGGTGCTTCATCCATAGTGACCAGCCTAAGCATAGTAGGAGGGGCCATGGAGGGTCTGTCCCCAGACTCCTAGGCCATACCTGTGGCCACCAATACCAGGATGCTGGGTTACATCCACAGCCCATAATCCACTGGGACAAGGATAACACTAAGGTAGAACCAAGGCTAGGGGCTACCTACCACTAAAGTAGACTCACAGCTAAAGATTGCTGCAGCCAGCTCCAAGTGATGCTGACAGAGTAGACATCTAATAGGCCAGGGCCATGTGACAGCCGGACAGGAGCTGTTCCAGAGGCTCCATCTCTGGGTACCATTAGTACCAGCCCAGTGTTAGACTTCATCACCTTGAACCTGAATTCTGTGACAAAGACCTGAACTCACTACCCCATCTTACTCACAAGAAGTAGAGTCTTGCTTCACACTGTGCTGCCCAAGGGTGGAGTGGGGGTGGTACTGACAAACTTGACCTCCAAGGCTGACACTAAGCTGGGTCACACTGAAATCCCATAGCATCAGCTACCCGCACAGTCTTCAGGAAGGGGTTGCCCCAGGGATTTCTCTAGGACAGGCAATGACTGAAGTAGGCCAGATCACGAGCTCTCTGCCTAGTGTCAGGGCAGCTCTAGAAGCTCTGTCTGGGAACACTGCCCTGGGTATAGGGGTCTTTAGTTTGTGCTTACTGCGAGATCTCATCATGACAGACCCAGTGCTGAGCTCCAACGCAAAGCCCTGTGCTGGCTGGTGTACCCTGTTCCACAGTAAATGCTGTCCTCTGACCAAGGCCCATTCCCTACCTCCCCGCAGCCTGAGGTTGAAGGAGGGGTGCTGAGAGTGGTCCCTTAGCTGCTTGGTGGCCCAGTTCTAACAGCTCAGTCTACAGATACTGGCCTTGGGGTGAGGGCTGCGGGCCTCTGCCTAATACTGGGTTTCACTATCACAGGTCTGCTATTGGGTTTCAAGTCTAAGGCCTGAATTTAATTCCTTCTCTCTCTTGTAAGTGAAAGATACTTCTCTTCATGCTGCTTGGAATCTGGGAAGGGATAACATGGATGGTCTTTTTCTTCCTGCCTTCTTGAGTATGCTTTTTCTTCTCCTTTCCTGTCCTCTCTTCTCTTTCCTCTCCTCTGTTCTCTGCCCTCCCCACCTTTCTTTTGAGACAAAGTCTCATTAAGCCACTAAGTTGCCCAGGACTGACTCAAGCTTATACTCCTCCTGCCTCAGCTGCCCAGAGTGCTGGCTATGTAGGTGATAGTCTTTGTAGGTGGTGTGCGTGTTTTCCTGCCACGCCTCGCCCTTTTCTTACTATTATACTAAAACCATCCACTAAGGTTCTCTCATCTGGCTGCCTTGGTTAACGTGCGGTGGGCTGGAGTGTGGATAGCTGACTGGATTGTGTGTCTGTGGGGAGACAGTGGCTGGAGGACTTCACTCAGCTACCATCTTGCTCCACCTTTACATATGTGTAGTGTTTTGAGGAACTGCCCTACTGACTCACACCAAGCGAACAGGAGTTCCGATTTCTCCACATCCCCACCAGATTTACTATTTCTTGCTTATTTGCAATAACCATCCTAATGTGTGGGAGGCAAGGGGCTGGGGAGATGGCTCAGTGGAATAAGTGCTTCCCTGGCAAGCGCAAGGGCCTGAGTTCAATCCCCAGTTCTGCAATAAAAAAAAAAGAATGAAGAGATGACCTAATGTGTGGGAGGCAGAACCTCCCTGGAGTTTTGATGTTCATTCCTCTATCAAACAGTGCTGTTCAGCAATTTTTCAAATGCTTACTACCACCTGTGTCCCTTCTTTCAAGAAATGTCCTTTCAGGTGCTTTGCCCATTTTATTTTTTTAAACAGGGGTCGGTTTTTACGGGGGCTGCAGCCATCTGTGCTTGTAAATGGAGTTATGTTTGTAAATGAAGTTCCCCCCTGTGGAGGCCCGCCTGAGCAGCTCTCCTTGAAAGAAGAGCGACTGTCTTCATTTTGACCGAGCCTGACCCTATTTCCTCGTATTGTTCTGCATAGAGTTGGCCAGGACTCCTGTTTATCCTTCAGTTGGCCTTAAGCAATGTGTACTGGTCTAGCTGAGGTGCTGGTGATAGTCTTTGAAGGTGACGTGCGTGTTTCCCTGGTAACCTACACCTGCTGCTCTTTAATGTGAGCCAGGTGGAGACAGGACGGTAGAGCTAATGCTCCGCGCAGCTAGCTGGGATCGAGCCTTGGGATAGAGGCCATGACTTCCTGGGGCTTGAATGACTACAGCAGAGCTGAAGCACCAGACTTCCCAAAACATTAGATCCTATATAATGCAGATTACTTTCTCTGCATATTGCAGAAGTAAATGCAGCCCCCCCCCCTGTCTAGCTCGGCTCACAATGGTCACCTACTTCCCACAATTCTCAGTCAATCCTCCTCAAGCCACTCTCCTACTGAATAAAAACCGGGTGAGGCCCTGGGTTGCTCTCTTGGTTCCGGAAAGCCATCTTCGTGGCTGGACTTAGAGCCCCTTGACTCCCCGATGATTGAAAATATCATTTAGTGTCTTTATTTTCACCGTGGGTTGCACTGACCTGGAATGTGTGTCTCCAACACTCCCCCATCGATTATGTTGGTCTAAGCCAAGAGTGGTGCACATGCCCATAGCCTCCGCACACACGACCACAGAGTTGAGGAGATGTGATAGAGCTCTGTGGCCTCCAAGCCTAAAATCTGGGTTCCATGTTTCCTGGCCTGCTCAAGACCCATATCTATGGGCTGGGGAGATAACTCAGCAGAATAAGTGTTTGCCTGGCAAGTGCAAGGACCTGAGTTCAATCCCTGGTTCCTGGGGGAAAAAAATGACTCAGATCTATTTTTTTTCTAGATCAATATTTCATTTCCCTTCCTAACTTTTATCACAGTCACACTTAATTTCTATTACCCCCGTTTACCCATCTATCTTTCAAATCTAGTAAATACTTGAATTAAATAGTTTTTATCTTACCTGCTCATAAACTTTGAGTTTCACTAAATGTTCACCTTATCAGCTTCAGCTTTACAGTTAATCATTTATTTCATAGTGCTCTTTCACACTACACCTATGGTTTCCTCGTTTTTTAGCTGCAGAAGGCAGCTTCAGGCAGTGGTCCAATGGACACGTGCCCAACAGTCGGTCCTCTGTTACCCGGTAGGTCTCAGGGGGACCTGACAGGGCCCGAATCCGTGATGCAGTGGCCGTCCCAGGAAGCTGCTAACTTACTGCTCCTCAGCAGTGACCTGCCCCAAGTGCCCACAGCCCTCTGACCACGTGCATTGCTGCTCCATGGCCCAGCAACCTTGGCCTGTGCATCCCAAGTCACCTTGTGCTAGGGGCAGCTGCAGCCGCTTCATTCTTACGTGAGAGAGGCTACTGGCTCGGACACTAAAGCTGCTCGTGTGAGAATCTTCTTCACTTTGTTGTAGCCATGTGAGAAGCACTCACGAGAGACCCAAAAGCACAGGAACAAAGATTCATTGGAGGCTGGTAACCAACTCCCTGATGCCAAGTGAGGAAAACAAGATGGTGGCGCTGGTTTGGCTTTCACTTCCAGGTTATATACTTTTCAAGTTTCCGTAGTAACCATGTCACCGTATGATCTTGTTCTCATGAATTTTACAAGGATGCCACATATTTGTCATGAAATTTACATTTCCCAGATACTGTTAACCATCTGCTGGGTCGTAGACTGTTGCAGGTAAAATTTACCCTACTACTCCCCAATTTGTTTTAGCTATTTGTTCTTATCTTTATGACCTTGTTTTTCTCTTAGTCAGTTTATGGCTAGCTCCATGGGAAGGTGAGGAGGGAGGGAGTTTATCTACAGTGTGAATGAATCCAAGAGACTTTTAAAATGGAGCTCCAAAGGACAACGGGGTCTCTTTGGCCCCGTGAACCTTATTCTGCACCTCCGTGGCTGTGACAGCTATTCCCAGGCTCCTGTAGGGATCATTCTCTCAAGTTTCCAAATTTCCGGAATTCAGATGTCAGGCACTGTCATATATGTGTAAGATAAAATGTTTAACACTTGTGATGGATCTGGGTGAAAAACAACCACACGGCACCAGTGGCGATGTGGCAGCTATGAATATGGAGACGCGCCCTGCAAACACAGAGCGGGGATCAGGTCAGGGAGCAACTTCTGTGGGAAGGTGACAGAAGAAGGGGCCCGCCTGTGGCCACCCCTTCCATCAGCCCACACCCCCATGAAGCCTGACACACAGCTGCACAGGCCATGGTGCATTTCCACATGAATGAGGACCCCCGAGGAGGAAGGCATACCCCTTGTAGGATCCCAGGGTGAGGAACAGAGGACACGGACGGACAGGGCCAGCAGTGACCATAAGTGACCTCATGCCCTGCCTGAACGCGCAGAGCCTCCCCCCACACACATATCATCCCCCGGCCTCTGCTGTGGACAAGGGAACACAGAGCACCCAACACCTTGGCACAGCAGCCCTGAGTCTGGAGAGCCAGCCACCATCGGACAGGACACAGAGCCAGAGTGGGGCAGACGTGACCAGTGTGGGCAGGGTTGTGGCAGCTGCCACAGTAGAGAACGGGAACTATCCCTGGGTAGCTCTGGTCATTCAAGTCAGAGTCCATCAGGTGCCTAGAGGCAGAGCTGAGGACTTTTTGGTTAGATTTAAGATGGGGACATTAAAGGAGGAAGAGACTTTACTAAAAAAAAAAACTGGATAATTGTGGATGCGAGCATAAGAATTTAATGCCTGCCCCAAGATAGGTTGGGGGGTCCATCACATTTCAACATTTATGAGATTCCTACCTGGTAGCAATCCCCAGAGGTGATGGGAGGTCAGATGTGAAAACAGCTCTGTCCCTGAATCTGTTACTGCTCACGTGCAAGCCATGTGCTGTGAGTCAGACCCGGGAGTGCCTGAGCACCTGGCAGGCTCTGGACGCAGATGTCTGGTGACATCATCGAAGCAAAGCAAGTGCAGCCCCAGGGGAGGACACAAAGGCCTAGCTAGTGGGGTGGCAGAAGCAGACAGCGGATATCTGAGTTGTGTGTATAAACGTGAGGCCTTTCAATGTGGAAAGGAGAGCAGAAAGGGACAGAGGCCTTCTGACTGACCCTGAGCTGCCTCTTAGGAAAAGGTCCCAACTCAGTGCTGGTGTCAAGAACGCAGTGCGGGGGAAACAGTGGCAGACACCTGAAAACCAGGGTACATTACATCCCCCTAGCTTGTCTATTTTTGGTTTGAGCCTCCACACTCCAGGAGTAGGCAGATGCTGTGACCAGCTAGGAGACAAGGCCTGTAGCAGGAGATGAGGATCAAAAAGAAATTCTGAACAAAAACTCAGATGGCCAAGAACTGTGTTTCCTCCCTGAACTGTCTTGAGTTATCACCACAGACTGGGGTCAACAGATTCACACAATGTTTATTTAACATAATTTTGGAGCGATGAGAATCAGTCTGTTGCTAGGACAAGTGATTCTTTGGAGAATCAGTGTGGTTAAGGAGCTCAAATTCAAAACTGGATAATTGTGGATGCGAGCATAAGAATTTAATGCCTGCTCCAAACCCTGTCTGACCCAGACCTGTTGAGGGGACTCACAAAATCAGGACTATAGTACACTATGACAAGTTACATGTGGGTGTCCATAACATGGTTTGCCAAAGTGTTCACAGGGGTCTCTTCCTCTCTGTCTCCCCACCTGAGTCATAACACAGCGAGCGACTCATCCATCCAAGCTCAGGTGCATGACCACTGTCCAGCCCCACACCCCAAAACCAGGTCTACCCATACAGCTAGTGCTTGTGGCCAAGTTAGTGCAGGATGGCACTGCTCTGGGTGAGCTTTGAGTCCCATCAGTTGGGCAGCGAAGCTGCATGGACAAGCAGGAATGGTTAGCTTGGGTACCAGAACCCAGCATCGTTTCTTTGAGTTAGGGCAGACCCTCTGCCCCTGCCCATGGTAAGTGCTATACAGAAGTACTGTAGAATGAATGGATGAGCAGAGACAAAGGCCTAGCATAGACTGTATTGGAACCAGGAAGGGAAGTGGTTGAGCAGGAAGTGGTTGACCATAGACACTTTGAGCCAGGAGATGAGATAAGGTACCGACACCTTCCACTTCCTTGACCCACCCCATCCCTGTTCCTACACTGGGCAAGTCTGGCCCCAGCTTGAACTTCTCATTCAGTGTCTGGCTTCTGTCATCCTTTAGAGCTGTGGTAAAGATGAAGTAAAAACTAACGTTTAAATCTAACCCTGTTGCCTTGGACCTTCCCAAAGAATCAAGGGCAAGACCCCCAAGATGGTGGATCTGGAGTCAACCACTGAGTCTCACATTCCAAGGCTGCTGTGGACCCAACAGGATTGGGCTGAGAATAGGTTTCAGCAAGAGCCAAGTGGTTTGGACTCAATTATAGATAAAGTGGGGTCCCTTGTTCTACTCCAAATGGTTTGCTCTCTGAAGGGTTTGGGGGAGGAAGCAGGCCCTAGGTCCAACGGGGGGGGGGGGTAAACTGCAACAGAGGTGGCCAGGGCTTGTGCTGCCAGCCGCTGGGTACCAGGATTGGGCAGGGTTGGGCAGGAGGGCACCATTACTGTCCCCCATGCTGCATCTCTTCTCCTCAGAGCTGGTGTCTGTCCATTCAAGGAGCAGCAGATGCACGGGCCAGCTGGGGGAGATACAGCAGTGGCAGGGGGGGATGAAGGACCCCTGACAGCACAGCACCTCCTCCAGATGAGTCCCCAGCCGACACCTAACGCCATGCAGCACACCCCACCACGCGCACTGCATGCACACCACCCCTGTGTGTAAGCTCCTGAGAAGTACAGCTCACCAAGTCCTGATCCATCTGCTAGCCCTGGTCCCCAGGTCAGGGGGGAGGCACTCGGCTCCCTGACTTCATCTCACTCCTGGAAGACCCCTCAGTTTACCAATGATCCCCCACCTCCCAACACACACATACACACGGGGCCACATGCTGAGACGGAAGTACTGAGATGGAAGGCAAACAACTACAGGTCCTCAAGAGCACCCTCCTCTTAATGCCCCTCCCCACTACTGGGTGCGTTGAGCCCTGCTCCCCCTCCCTCCACCCAGGCAGACCCCACCCTCACCAGAGAGGGTCCCAAGAAACCCAACCCTGAGAGCATGGTGCTGGTGCTGTGGATTGAGCTGAACCCTGACTACCTGGGAAGCCAAGGCAACAAAGACAGAGATGAGCCCTCCCCTGACCCCTTCCCTCAAGCCTCCTCCCTTACTGCCCATTTCAAATACATACACACATGCACACACTTGCTCTGCACCTCTAGAGAGCCCAAGAGCTGGGTGTTGAAGCCCCAGCGGCAGGGTGAGGTGAGCAGCCTCATCTGAGAGGTTCTTCCAGCAGCGAGCTCTGGCAGGCTAGAAGCCAGCAGCAGGGCCAAGCGGTCTGCTCCTTAATTATCCCAGACGCGGTTCCCCGCCCCCATAACCTGCCTGGTCCACAAGGAGGTGACAGTGCACTTGGACACAGGCCAGATGGTGCGAGAGCAAAGCTGCCCTCCCACTTTGCTTCCTGTTCCTCTCTGTCTTTATTCGTTAGCTGCCCTAATCCCTCGGGCTCTGCCAGGGAGGGGCTTTTAGCTCAGGTGGACACCTGGGAAGTTTAATTCTGGGGCCATGCTTGGAAGAGGACTGACCAAACTGGGAGGTACCCTCAGCTTTCCTCTCCACCACAGCTCCCCTCTGCAGGGACAGTGTCAGTGACTTGGGAGTGGCCCCGGACAAGGGGCAGCCCCAAGACCAGGTTGGGCTCTGAATTTTCCTTTAGGGAGTCAGGGAGATGCAGCCCATCCTCTTTCAGCTGTTTGTGAATTTCAGTGCAGCAAGCAGACACAGGAGGCCACAGGGTAGCCGAGGTGTTTGCACTGCAATGTACTGCTGGTGAGAGCGAGATGCTCCCGCCACCCAGAACTGGGACGTGCGTGGAACTGCTATCCCTAAGAGTGCACTGGGGTGAAAGATGGGGCTCCAAGGGGCTAGACACCCTTTGGGCTTCCAAGACAAGATAACAGGATGTTCAGAGAACCACAGCCTATGACCTGAGCGAGGCCAAGGTGAGCCCTAGTCTGTCCAGGTTCCCGGATTCTGACTCTGCTCTGGCCTGGAATAGTCTCTGCACGTCTTGCTGAGAAAGCATGGTCAAATGGCCTTGACATCACTCTGTGAGCTGAGACTTGTGGCGCACCCTCCCAAGGGGTAGCATCCTGCTACCAGCACTGTCCCACCTGCCAGCTTTTTCTCTGAAGGCAGAGGACTGCTTCAGAATAAAGACCTGCACAGTTAATGATGTGTTCCCTTTGCCTCGCTGAAAGAATCTCACAAAACATAATGGATAAATGAACACAGATGAGTCGAACTTTAAAAATAAAATTGGGGGCTGGGGAGATGGCTCAGCAGAATAAGCGCTTCCCTGGCAAGTGCAAGGGCCTGAGTTCAATCCCTGGTTCTGCAAATAAATAAAAAATAAATAAAATGGCTTACGTGATAAAAGGCCAGGTTGCTGCTCTGCAGGAACTAAACTCTGGAAATGAGCTCATATTCTGAAGGACTACATGATGGAAACAGCATATCGATGGGCATGTCCAACCACCAAGAACAAGGTACAGAAGAAGGCAGGCAGAGGGCTCATCGCTGTTATGTTGCGGAAATCCCACGCCCTGCCACTGTCTGGAGACTGTGTCCCTGGGGCTGTCAGCTTGTATTCAGAGAGGGCCAATTCTCCAGCTCAGGTTCTCAGACTGTACCCAGGCTCAGGAAGCAGCCGAAGGCCTCATGTAAGTTTGCCCACAGTGAAGTGACAGCACAATGCACATGCGTGCATACACACACACACACACACACACACACACACACACACACACGCTGTATCTTTTATATTAAGGGTTTGTCCAGATCTGCTTTATAATTCTTGAACATGGAGATACAACATTTCCAGACCCGATAGAGGAAATTTCCTTTAAAAGCTAGCATGGGGCCCAGGAGAAAGCTCAACCGTCTCAGTGCCTGCCTGGCAAGTGCAAGGACCCAGGTTCGATCCTCAGTACTGCATGCCTTGCGGGCCCCATGCTGAGCCAGCCACCAAAACTGGGCATGATGGCACGTGCCTGTAATCCCAGCACTGAGGAAGCTGAGACAGGAGGATCACTATGACTCTGAGCCGCATGGTGAGACCCTGTACCAAATAAATAAATAAGATTAAAAACAAAAAAATAAAAATAAAAAACTAATATGAATTAGAAAAAAAATTTAAAGACATAGAACAGATACTACACATTGCCATTCCTCCATCTAGTGCTGCCTTCATTTAAAGTGCCTTGTCCCTACCCTTCACTCTGTGGTTTGCCCGCTAAAGACTACAAGTGCAGGACAGAGGTTTTGAAAATAGGAGGCGCTTCTTCCTTCTAGTGTCCAGACATGTCCTGTAACCTGAAAGGAACGGAATGCAATGGGGATCAAGTGCAGGACAAGGAGGCCTAGCTGGCCAGGGCGAGGACACCGGGGGCTGGAAAGGCAGCCCGGAGCTCAGGGACTGTCTGAGGAGCAGAGCAGCCCTCAGAGGCGGGGCAGGGCCTGGACCTACAGGCTCTCAAAGGCAGGGTCCGAGTGCCAGGGGTCGTCCAAAGGGTAACATGGTTCTCTGAAAGAAAAGAGGGAATAGTTGGGATTGCAGATGCAGGGCAGTGGTTGGAGCAGGGATTGCAGGCCCTGGTGACCCTGCACACATGCATCCCAACGCTGCTGGCCTTATCTTCTGTGGGTTTGTGTGATCTGTCCTAACTCCAGGGTGTGGACATGTTCCAGGTTTTTAAAGGGACACTATGCAGGGCCATCAAAATATACTGTGTCAAATCTGACCAAGAGACTAGGGAGTGACCACTGAACAGATTTCACAATTCCTTCCAACAGCTAACATTTTATTTTATTTTATTTTTAAATGAATGCCCATACTGATGGGCATACCCCTGTACTTCTTTTTTTTTTTTTTTAATTAATTTGTGTGTGTGGCCAGCTCAGCCCACCAGGGGGCGGGGCTGGCTGGCATGTGGTGCTGGGGGATTGAACCGTGGTCCCTGTGCTTTGCTACGCTTATTCTAAGTAGGTGCTTTAGACCACTGAGCCATCTCTCCAGCCCCAACAGCTAACATTTTAACACTCTTAATTATGAAAATCCTGAATAAAATGGCCTCAGAATTCTGTTCTGAAATTACAGTTTACCTATATGAGACCAAGAGACAACTCAAAATTGTTCCATTTCATAGAAATATCCTGAAGTTATCTGAAATATTATCAAACTAAACTTAGGCAACCCAGAATTTAAAGAAATCTTAACTTGTAAAATAAGAAAAGAAAAATCATTATTTATATGATATTTTTTAATTGGGCATTAAGTAAATAAATTCCCTACATACCTAAGATTTAGAGTAAAGCAAAACAAACTAGGGTTTCCCGAAAGTTGAAAATGAAATTTCGGGGTATACAGTTGCAGACAATAAGAATATTACCGAGAAGAAAAATACTGAAATTTTCACTAATATGCCTGCTAAGTCAATAGTGGATTTTCTAAGAAAGATTAGCTAAGTTGGTAACGCATGGGTCCAACAACCTAAGCAGCGAGGGAGGTAGAAACATGCCATCCCAAAAGGGGCAGAATTGATGCACGGGTTATTTCAAGCTGAGGTCACTCAAGGAACTCTGCAAAAAGCGCCACTCGCTGGTGGTGCAAGCCCGGACTCCCTGCTCCCCGGGAAGCTTAGGCACCCGTCTATTTTTATACCCAGCGAGCCCTAAAGATTCTTTGGGAGAGGGTACAGCTTTCCTATACCGAGGCCAGAAAACTATTGTTCGTCAAACCCAGGAATTACTGAGACGAATTACCTAAATAAACAAGCTCCACGGTAGTAGCCCTCTCTGCGCTAGCGTCCACGTTCCTCCTCCACGTATCTCTTAGTAACATCTCTAAAGTTTTCTAGCCTAGTCCAGAGGTGTGTTCTTGTCTTTCATTCCTCAAAAATGTAAAAGCATCAGTGATCACTTTGGTCACTTCTTCAAATGAAAATTCCCATCCATGCATGTGTAAATAAATGTATGCTTTTCTCTTGTTGGTCAGCTCTTGTACTAATTGGGTTGCGAGATGCAGCCAAGAGCCCTCAGAAGAATTAAGGGGGTGGGAGGATTTGGCTCTCCTGCCGAGCCTGACCCCTCGACAGTCCTCCCTACTGGCTGGCAAAAGGCTTGCTAGGCCCTGCTGGAGCAAGACCTCGGGTTCTGACAAAAGGGATCTGTCAGGAAGAGAACAAGAAGACTCTGTCTCTTTCCCTCTAGCTAAAAAATTGGATTGACAGAAACTATTTTGTGAACTAGTGCTTTAGGCAAAAGCGAGTTGGAGCGTTTTGCAAGTGCTCTGAATTTCTGGTTGATAATTTCCCGCTCAGAGATAATCTTTGGCTTCCTTTGTCCTGTCTTTTATTTGTTTAACATAAGAAGCAAAAACTTGCAGAAAGAACCTGGGAGGTCCTTATAAGCTCGCTATTTCTGCTGGCCCTGCAGACAGATGGGCTTGTTCCCACAGGACTAGTGCGTATTTAGACAGAACTCTACCGTGAGTCCCGAAAACTACCAAAGAGGATAGAATCCCCCTTTCCTCTCATGGCCTGAGAGCTTGTGTTTGTGAGCTAAGAGGACACTCTGTCTGGATTCTACCATCTTAAGCACACAGGTCTTGGCCTGGGTTTTGGAAGCCAGGTGAAATATGGGAATTTGGGGTTTGTAAGGCATCAAACTGTAGTCTGTGGCTAACTTGCTAAGATCCTCGGAGGAGTGTGTCTTAATAAGGGAGTCCAGAACCAGGGGTGGCTGCGCACACCTGTACTCCCAGCGCCTAGGAGGCTAAGGCAGGACTCAGTTCGAAGCCGCCGGAACTACATAGTGAGATCGTGATTCAAAAACCAAGCAAAAAAGAGGCTCCAGCCCTCAGGGAGTTTTTCTTATTCTGCCTGTTGCCCAATTAGCGCTGGAAAACGCCTTTCCAGCAGCGCCACCTTCCTCGTGTAGCGGATGGAAGTCTGCGGAAGCTGCACCTCGGTTGGCACGGGTGCCCGGAGGACCGCGGACACGCGAAGGCCGTCAGCCGCGGTCTGAGTCAGCAGGGGTCTCCTGCTTGCCCCGCCTGTCTCTTCGCGACTGGGGGCACCGCCTCCGTGCCTGTACCGGAAGTTTCCTGCTTCCGCATCTGGCTACCATTCTGCTTCCCATCTGGGTCCTGCTGACCCTGCCTGGTTTCTATCAGCGGCCTCTGCCCAGCTGTTTGTAAAAGACAGCTTTATTAAGGTCTAATTGGTGTGGCATAAAATTTATTTAAGTATACAATGTTTTCAGTATGTTACATTATTAATTTTTGTATATGAGCTGCTGAAGTAAGCACTGCGACACCACTAAATGTTAAAACTGTTGTACACTAGATATCACACCTGCCGTGCACGCTGCGGGCCGCGCGCGGTTCCGTGGATCACACCCACGGCGCTGCGCGGCGTCAGCGTTGGTTCCCAGGCCGCTGCGTGCTGACTCGCAGTTCTTTGCGAGTAAGAATTGTAACCGACCCGGAGTAGACATCCTAAAAGATAATGAAAAGTTACCCATGAAACTTTGACTGATATGATGCTTCCAGCACGCACAGCTCTGTTCTCACCTTTCTTTTGCATTTAAAAAAAAAAAAAAAAAAAGACGGGGGCTGGGGAGATGGCTCAGTGGAATATGCGCTTCCCTGGCAAGCGGAAGGGGCTGAGTTCAATCCCCAGGTCTGAAGAAAAAAAAAAAAAAAGTTAGGGCCGGGGAGATAGCTCAGTAGAATAAGCACTTGCCTGGCAAATGCAAGGGCCTGAGTTCAATCCCCGGTTCCACTAAATAAATAAATAAATAAATAAATAAATAAATAAATATCAAAGACAAAACCATTTGTGTTAGTCAGCTTTCCATTTCTCCAGTTCACAAAATAACTGAGATAGTCAATTTCAGAAGAGAAAAGATTCTCTGTTGGGAGAGGGTACTAAATCAAACTCAGGACCTTGTGCTTGCCGGGGCAGACGCTGTGCTGCTGAGCTATATTCCTGACCCCTAAAGATTCTTTTTGTTTGGCTTAATCTTGGAAGTTTCAGCCCGCGGGCCACTGGCCATACTGCTTCAGGGCCTAAGGAGGAGCAGTGAGGCAGGAGACAGTGAGTGGGAGACCCCCTGGGCTCAGGCTCCCCACAGACAGAATCCCTTCTGGCTCCTGGAGACAGTAAGAGGATCGCACTCTCGCCGCACTTCCTTAGTGCTGAGACCTGAGCCCGAGAAACACAGCCTTGCCCTCACCTGACTTCCTTTATATCCTGGTGTGAACCTAAAGGGTATGCTCCTGCCCTCATCATTCTTCTTTACTCTCCGACATGAGCCCACTGAGCGGGTGTCGGAACTGTTTCAGAGTAACCCCAAGGGCGTTATTTTTGGCATTTTCGTTCTGACCTCTGTGGTGGCCTCTGGCAACCAGGTTGGCTCCATCCAGACCCATATAAGTTTGCAAACCCCTCTTCCAACGTGGGGTGGAGACACACAGTTGGTTAGACAGAAGCCCATTGGGTTGTTCCCCCAGCCACTCTCTAATTCCAGAAAACCAAAAGAGAAGCTAACCGTGAACCCCACCTCCGCTGTCCTCTCTGGCACTGCCCATCCATGGTACCTGAGGATGTACTTTCACGACAGGGCTGTAGTGAGGAGGTCCTGCTGCCGGGCACCTTAAGTCACAGGTGATATATGTCTATTACTGTCCCATCAGGTGGGTTTTTATTAATTTTATTAGCAAAAAGACCCATCCAAGTGACTAGGTCCACTTTTCAGGAGTACAAAGCTACCTGTGGGTCGGCCACGCATGGACCACTGTTGGTTCAGGTCAGTGGGACTGTGTTACCTAAAAGGTGCAAAAGGCCATGCTGAGTTAAACACATCCTTGTTCTTCCTGAGCAGTTGCTTCCGCTCTGTGGAGTGCGCTCTGCTTTTAATAAGTCTCATTTCTTTCTCTTTCTAAGCTGCTCAGCTCTTCATTCAGGATACAAAGATCTGGGTATCAGGTGTGACCAGGATGCTTGTCCAGCAAGAGCAGTAGCAGCTTGGTAGGAGCGCCTGGCAGAGCAAGCTGGGAATAAAAGAGAAACCAAGGCAGAAACCAAGACCCCACGATCTCCCTGAAAGGCACTTGCCCAGTGCCTGCAGCTCTAACTGCAGCCGAGAAATCGGATTTCTATCACTCCATTTGGATGTTGGAGTCCCCCAGAGGCGCCATGTATTACAGTTTTTATCCCCTGTGTGACTTAGGGTAGGCAGTGAAACCTTCAGGTGGTGGGGCCAGCAGTAGTCCTGAGGCCTTTGGGGTCCACCCTGGAGAATTGCGGGCTCCTGGCTACGTACCCCTTCTCTTTCTCTTTCTCTTTCTAGCCATGAAGTGAGTTCCCTTGCCCTGCCTCAGTGCTTTCTACAACATGCCCAATACTGCAATCAGTCAGGGACTGGAATCTTGACATATGTGAGCCACAGTTAACTTTGTCCTTTACAGGATATTTGAAGTACAGTAAAGCCTTGGTTTATGAGCATAATTTATTCTGGAAGCACATTTGTAATCCAAAACACTTATATATCAATGTAAGTTTCCCCATAAGAAATAATGGAATTTGAAGACAACATTATGCAATACAACAACCATTGTCAAATTTCTATTATTTTGTGTGGTAAAATTCTGCATCATTTCTAATTTTTTTTTTTTTGCTATTTTGTAGTCTCTTTAAATAATAAAAATAAAAATAAAATTACCTGCTAGTCTACAAAAAAAAAGACAAATAATGGGAACTCAGATGACACACTGTATAATCCCAAAATGATTATAATACTGTAATAGAACAAAAATAATAAAGAAAATACAAATTAACCTGCACTTACCTTTGAAAACCTTTGTGGTTAGTGTGAGGGGGACAAGAGAGAGGAAAGTGATAGGATGACTTTCACCATCACTAACAAAATTACTGCTATCTATTGGTTCAACAGAATCTTTTTTCTTTTCATGCAACTTCAATGAGAAATCTATCCAATGACACTTGCATTTGCCTCCTTTTGAGGATTTTACAAAGATGTAATACTGCATGGTCAGCAGATAGATTCGCTGCTTACACCGCCGCAGCCTTACTCAGGTGGTGCTCCTCTACAACTGTGCCCATATTCACGCATTTCCCTAATCTCATTTGAAGCGAGTGTTTCCTCCCCCTTTCTCCTCCTCCTCTTCCTTCTCTTCCTCCTCGTCTTCTTCCCCCTCCTTCTCCTCCTCTCCTGAAGACAAGGTCTCCTCCATAACCTTTTGCTGTTGGGAGATAATTACCCACAACTCAAAGAGAGAGAGGGAGAGAGGGTGCTATAGGCTCAGTTGTGATCATGTGACATTTGGTGCTGCATACTATTCATGTTGCAAGACATCGCTTATCATTAGAATGCTTGCAGAACACTCACAGAACAAGTTCCTGGCAATTCAAGGTTCTGCTCTATTTCATTATAGTGGTGGAATGCTGACTAATACAGAAAATTTTGATGGAGAAGTGTTGACTATAGCTATGCCTGACGATGCCTTTGGAACTGATTTCTTGGAGGACTTTGGAAGGGTTTGGAGAAAGCCAAGAATACTAAAAATGGAGCCTAATGGGCAACTCTGGGGAAGTCTCAGAAGACCTCTGTTTATGACTTGTGTTTAGATGTTCCCAAAGCCTCAGGTGACCATGGTGGTGCTTTTGGGAGGTGGCTGGATCTGGAGTGTATAATGCTGGGAAGTAGGCTATGCAATTGCTAAATTAGTCTACTGATTGCTTTGGCACAGCTTTGGGTAGGATTAAGGATGCCCCACCCCAGGTGCAAGGGCTGTCTGCCCAAATGGTGGGTAGGCTGGGTAAGATGCAAGGCACACAGAGAGGGTCTCTGTTGCTCGTTGCTGATAGTTTGCTGCCTTGCTGCCTTCTGCCTGCCAGGGACTGCTTCTCCTGTGTGAAGCAGCACACCTTGGAGTCAGCCAACAATGGGTTGAAGCCTCTACAACTGTGAGCTCAATAAGCCTTTCCTCCTGTAACTTTGGGGTTAGGGATTTTTGTCTCAGTGATGAGAAAAGTACCTAAAACAACAAGAGCGCAGGTGGAAATGGGGGGAAAACAGCTATGTTGTGAGGCTTCAGATGTAAGGGAGGATCCTACAGACATTTGGACTAGAAGTCACTTTTGCTGCACATGGCAGCAAAGAACTCGCTGCACTTCATCTGTGTCCTGATGCCACGAGATGCCAGGCTTAAAGGTGATGAACTCATTGTTGGTGGCTGGGTGACAAAGAAGTTTTCACAGTACCAAAGAGTTCAGGCTGCTGAACAGACATTACTGGTTACTTTAAGGCAATCATTTTTTGTCTTTTTTTTTTTTTTTTTAACTTTATGTATTTGGTATGGGGTCTCACTATGCAGCTCAGACTTGTGGTCCTCCTGTTTTCAGCCTCCCCAGCACTGGGATTACAGGCTTGCGCTATCATGCCTGGTCTTGGTGGCCAGCTCAGCGCACCCAGAGTGGGGCCCTTGCGCTTGCTTAGGCAGGTGCTTAGACCACTGAGCTATCTTCATGGCCCCTTTTCTGTCTTATTCAGACAGGGTCTCACTCTGCATTCAGGCTGGCCTTTAGCTCATTTGTAGCCAGGTTGTCCTCAAGCTCACAATGAACCTTCTGCTTCAGTGCTGGGATTATAGGTGCGGGCCACAACTGGCTCTTAAGGCACATGAATAATGACGATCAGTAGGGGCGAAAAGCAGAGCAGCAAGCTTTCGAATATTTGCAGGAGTGAGTGTAAAGTGGCAGTCGTGAGCGTAAAGTAGCTGCCCGGGAGGGTGTGGTTGCTGGCATGAATAAAGGAAAATTGAGTGTTTTCCTTCAAACTGGTAGAAGAACCGCCTCAAGGGCATCTCAGAAATCTCCGAGATCATCCCACCCATCTTGGATTCAAAGGTGGACAAGTACAAACTCACTTCAAAGACATTCCAGATCAGAATCAATTCCAAACACAGATCCAGCAAGCCTTGCCTGCCTAGGATTGTCCAGGCCATTGTGTGCTCCTGTTCAGCTGACCAGGAAGCTGAGGCTGCTCCAGGTGTGCTTCAAGCTTACCCAGGTAATAGCTTGCACTGGTAGCAGGCCATGGCATCTGCATCAGTCAGGGTTTTACTAGAGAAATAGATACAACACAAGATGTACAAATGTATAAGAAATTAGAGGATTGGCTTACGATGGTCAGGCAGAGTTGGGTGAGAAAGCGTGCAAAGGGCGTCTGCACGCTGGAGACTGAAGGACTCAGGGCGAGGCCTGGAGCCCACTGCAGTGTCCCGGGCAAGTCCATATCAGGAGGCCGATGGGTCTGCGACAGAAAACTGATGAGTCTACACAAGAAGGCTGAAGGATCCAAGGCGGAAGTCTAAAAGTCTACGCTAGAAGTCAGGAGATGACGTCTGAGCTGAAGGTGAAGACTGGAGCTACTTGGAAGAAAGGGAGCCTGTCTGTTCTTCCTCATTCCCCTTGTATACGATCCAGGAGGTGAGCCTGGGTCTGGTACACCCTAGGGTGTAGAATTGCTGAGCCGATTTAGTTAAGTTCCTAAACTTCCCAGCTTGACACAAGCAACCAGCCACCACTCCACTCATGGTTCCCATTCTGAAAAGCAAGCAGAGTGGCCCCCCTTTCACCTGACTGTTTCAGCCCAAAGTGTTCAGTTGTCAACCTTCTCAGGTCCCTCCAGGACCAGCAGCAACCACTGAGTTGTTTAAGGAAGTGGCTGGGCCAGAATGTCTGCTCCTAGCAGCATCTTATGTGTCCCCTTCCTTCAGTTCTCTTGGCTTATACTAAAGGTGACAGAACTCCAGCCTTCACGTAAAGCACTTGTCAGGCTGGTGACAAATGCTCTAGAGAGGAATTATGGCCAGACAGAGGCAGCTCCTGGTTCTCCTTAATACCTGTTGTGCCCAAACTGCTAATGATACAGGGGGAAAAAAATGAAACTCCCGACCTGAAAGGTACCTGGGATGAGTTTGTATTCTCTAAAACCAAAGAATGAATTTTAGGAACAAACGGAGGTTAGGAGCAGAATATATTTATTGGGGAAAAGAAAGCTCCTGTTTGAGAGAGGGACAGGAGGGGGGCACCAAGTGGGTGGTCCCCCAGAGAAGCTGTCTCTTCCAGGGACTTTTATAGTGTAAAACCATGTGGGCCTACGGTGGAGAACATGGGAACTCACTTAGGTGGGCATGAGGTGGGACAAAAATATAGCCAACCAATGAGATTAAAAGCACCATTGCTCAGGTAAAATTGATTAAATCCAGGACCAAATGGGGAAGTGAGTTATGTAGCAAGCGGGCACGAATATAGAACAGGACTTTGTCCAGTAGCCAGCCAGTAATAGTTGGATTAATGACTCTTCCCAGCCTCCTCAGGGTGATGATCAATCCCGGATGCTTATCTCTAGGGAGGTCAGCATTTGTTTGATCTTTGGTCTTCAGGTCTGGCCCACAGCAGGGGCGTCCATCTCTCTCACTGTTGCAAGGTGTCCTGTCTTCCGTGCTGTCTCCTTGAGGGCCTGGCCCTGTCTGACTGCCTGTAATATTTCTAATTTGGCTGCCTGCAACACTACCAACTCACAGGGCTCCCTGGACATGGCTTTCTGTTTTACTCCCCATCTGTACTGGATGGCCCCTCAGTCTACCCAGCCCAAGCAGCATGCTGGGGAGAGGAGGGAGAGAAGGGGTTGGGGAACATTACTCCCTTTCCCTCTGACCTACCCTAAAGGCAGAAAGACAGATGGACTGAGCCTAAGACTTTCTCAAAATGAGTCTCTCTGATCTTTAGTAAAACATGTCACCAAAAAATGAGAAAGAAAAGAAAAAGAACGGCAAGAGGAAGCTAGAGCTAAGAGTCTGTGACTGCAGGGGTCCTGGGAGACGTCTAGACACAACCCCATGACACTGGGGTATTCGCTGCCACTTCCATTTCATTTCCACAGTCTTCACACGTTACCCAAGCAGGGACTGCGTATGAGGGGGACTCGGACCCTACGGCACACTGCCTGTCCTTCGGGAATTTTCCTGTGCACTAATGTGACCCACCACAATTCTATAACCTATGTCCTGCAAAGCCAGCAGCACATGAAGGATGCTGTGGTGGATGCGCACCTGGTGGGCAACTTGTAAACCCAGCAGAACTGTACAGTGTGAGATTGAGCATGGGGGTGCTGCCTGAGGATTGTTATCAGCAACAGAAAGAGGAGCACTGAAGAAAAAGAAGAGGTGTTTTGGGGGGCTGTTGGTTCTCCTGGAGGAGCTTGTCACGCTAGCTTTCCTGATAAGAACATGGCTGTTATCATCAGAGGATCTTGGGACCTCGTTATCACTGAGAATGGCTGTGGTTCACTTTGGGGGAGCTCTAGTCCCTACTCTGAGCATCGCTTCCTGGCTCCAGAGGGGAACACGGTGCACTGTTCAATGTCCTGGAGAAGCTTGTCCCACTGGCTTTCCTGGTATGGATTCATGTGTTCTTATCATTAGAGGAGCTCAGGACCTTGTGGTGGTTGAGGCTGGCTATGGTGTTTTCCAGGGAAGCTCTGGTCCTTACCTTAAGCATCGCTTCCTGGCTCCAGGGCAGGTCCTCAGCCTGCTGGCACTGGTCCTTCATCCCACTAGCACAGACTTTCTAGCTCCCACCACTGACTGTTGGGCCTTCCGAGCACAGATCCCTGGAACAAACCGACATGAGGCATTGTCATGGGCTCTAGGCTTCCAGTTGGGCTCCTGGGGGGACACTGTCACAGGTTGTAGGCTTCCAGCTGGACTCTGGGGCGGGGACGGGCATTGTCATGGGCTCTAGGTCTTCAGCTGAACTCATGCAGGACATGGCTGTGGGATCCAGGCCCTCAGCTGGTTTCCTTGCACCTTTAGTGTGGACGGATCTCCCACACTCTTTGGTACTAAACTCTGTGGGTGACTATTATAAAATAATCCTAAATTATGTGTCCTGTATATAGTTGTTTCCCTTGTAATTCCATGATCACAACAATGAGGCTGGCCTTTCCATACTTCCTAGGAATGTATACTAAAATAGTGGGACTCCTGTGACCCTCAGATTGTTAATTAGTGGCACAGGAAGGATCACCAGAGCACCTTCTGCCACAGCAATCATCAAAGAACAGTAGCCAGGGCCCTC
>NW_004524660.1:1972412-1974523 GCF_000260255.1 Octodon degus
CCACAGATTTAATTCCATCTACATATAGGCAGGCTGGAATAGGAATGATATCAGCAAATATCTAGAGGGAAAGCTAAATATTATAGGGTTTGGGGTTGGAGTCTTAGTCCTAAAGAGTATGAATGAATTATTTGAGGTCAAAGTCTCAAGGGCAATTAGTGTACAAATAAAGTTGGCTCTCCCGGCGTCAGGCAGACTGTGGGTCCCGTCCTAAGCTTCCTTATAGCCATCGATTCTCATTTGCTGAAGGCAGCCTCAAGTCCCGTGGTGTTTAGAGAGGGCAAAATGAAGGTCTCTCTCAACTCAGCCATACACAGAGTTCGAAGAAATATTGTTCAGGGTTTTTCTAACCCCACACTCTACCTAAGGACTCCCTGGTGATATAGGACCCCCTAAATGACATAAGAGAAATATTAAAACTCCCAATCTGCTCGTTGTCTGATACTCTGAGTTTGTGTTCCCCCAAATCAGAGAATTAATTCTGAGAAACAACAGAGATCAAGAGTAAGAAATTGTATTGAAGAAGAGAGAACTCCAGGGACAGACAGAAGAGGGCTTGAGTGGGTTGCCAGTGGGCCCTCTTCACAAAGGAAGTTTCATAGAGCAGCATCATGAGGTAGGTCCAAAACATGTGAGGGGGGTAGGGTGCAACGTGAGATAAAACTACCACCAACCAATAAGATTGCAAGTATGGTTGCTTAGGTAATATTGATCCAATGGGGCGCGTCGTGCAGCAAGTGTACATGGAAAGAACAAGGACCCTTCTCGTATAAGGTAGTCCATACTGATTGCAGTACCGGGGCTCCACAAGTCCTTTTATGGAAGGGATGGGTCAGGAGGTCTCAGCCCCCTGACCCGGGTGATTGATGCTTACTTAAAATATTGATTATGGTATTTTGTTTACCCTGCAGGGAGTGATGTAGGTATGGTCATTCCATCTTTATTTTGAGTCCCAGCCTTCAATGAATGTACCACAGCTATAATGTGTTCCTATCTTCTGCAAGGCCTAGCCCTGCCAGACTACCTATAACATTTCTACCTAACTTAGCCTCCGTAATACTGGGCATGGGAAGAGGTTGCCAAAAGAAAACACATAAATCATAACACTTTAATGATCTGTCTCTTTGGAGGGAACATTTACATAAGAAACAGCAGTGGCTATCAAAGGAGCCCTTTCACAGTTGGTCTTAATGACTCCAACACAAACAGCTCCACTACAGTGGCAGCAGCTGTTCTGAAAATCAAGGTAAACCATCAGCTTAGGACCATTCTAAGTTGTCCTGCTGTCACAGATAGAAGAAAGTTTTTCTCTCTTTCCCCTTTTGACTCTTATTGATACTAATGTACTATAAGAAATTAAGGTCATAATTCACCTAAGAAGTGCTATAGTGCCCTTTAGGGAAGTTTCTACTAATTCATTTATAGTAACAAACCTAAAATTGTAAAATGTTACTATCATTCAACGTGGTCATACAGCTAACATGCACTCTAATTGAACATAATTGTTTTACATGTTCAGTGTTTTCTTGGGCATGTGTCTGCCTGTTAATCTGTTTTAGTAACAGATTAAAGTATTTGCCATTGAGAGCTTGTATCAATTTGTTGTTCTGTTGTTGTTTTCCTTATAGACTTCTGGCTCTTTTGAAATTTTCCATAGAAAACTGTATAATTTTTTAAGTAACTAAATTCACTCAAAATATTAGAGAAAAAACTGGTACATATGACTTACAGGTGAAAATTTTACAGTTAAATAGCATCAAGGTTATATAAGACAAGGTGAATATATGTGTGTCCATGTGTTAATTTTCAGGTATGTATTCTATTTTAGTTGGTTTATAGATAAATAGACCTTCATAACATGGCCCAAATGTACATTGTTCATATAACTTAAGAGAAAGCTAGTTTCGATCTGGGGCTATAACTCAGCGGCTTAAGTGCCTACCTGGCAAGCACAAGGTCCTAGTTCGATCCCTGGTACCAAACAACAGTAACAAAAAGCCTGGAAAGCTAGTTTAAACTGGTTAATAAGATAAAGGCAAAGATACCTATATGGTTGGTGACATGTTTTCATTGATGTTCTTAGCCAATCAAGATATTTTGTTTGTTTGTTT
>NW_004524660.1:1975593-1982116 GCF_000260255.1 Octodon degus
GTGCTTTCCAGGTACCTTGGGGTGCCTTGGTTCCCTGTGAAAACTCAGGTGACCGTTTCTCGTGTAACACCTCTTCCCACAAGGAAAGAATGAGAGGTGTTTTGTTTGCTAGCCTCCCACTGTGTCCCTTGAGGAAGGACCAATTTGTTGTCTAAATACCACTAGAGTCCCCTTTTAATTCATCACCCTGCCTTGTCCTGTGGCCCACTTATCTTCCTGGGGAATGTAGACTGCTCTTAATGTCTCCTCAGGAACTGCAAATAGGACGAGAGCCTGAAGGATCTGTGCAGCTGTCCTTTGTCGCTTCTCAGTCTGCCTTTTGATCTCCCAAGGAGACTTCTGTTGGGTGCCCTTTACAGTGCGTGACTGCAGCCTGCTTGGGAAGACGGCCTCCTCTGGGAGTTGCGGAATTTCCTGTCTGTGCTTCCTAGGTGAGTGCCTATTAGTCGGTAAGCCCTTCTTCTCAGATCGCTGCGTGGGCATGTAGCACTGAAAAGGGGTAATTGGAGTCCGTGTGGTATTTCACTTTCTGCTTTTTCCTAATGTCAATGCCTGAGTAACAGCTATTAGCTCTGCCTTTTAAGCAGCGCTTCCTGGCGGGAGAGGTTTAGCTTCAATAGTTGGTTGTGCATCGACAATGGCAATCTGAATTTTGATGTCCTTCTTGGACACAGCAACTTGCGTCAGTGAACTGCATCCCCTCAGGGCCTTGGCGAGGCAATCACTGATGTCAGTCCTGTTGCATAGGTCTGAGAGGGCACTTGTTCACAGGAGTAGCTAACTTCTGGGCCTATATGCAGCAAGGAGCAGGTTAATAGTGCTCGTTTTTTTTTTTTATAATAACATCAGTGGTGTCTAAGCTCATGGCCTGGTACTTAGTAAGCCATTTCCCTGTCAACAGCAGGTAATCTTTTGTCTCCAGAATAATTCTGACCTGAAGGGGAGTTAAGGTTCTACACTCTGTGCCAAAATGAATTTTGCAGCTTCCTCTTTGAGCATATCTGTAGCTGCTACTGCTCTCAGGAAGAGTGGTCATCCAACAGCTTCTCCATTTAATTTTTTTTTGAAAAGTATCCTTCTGGGTGGGTTCTTGTCCTAGCCTTTGGGTCAAGACCCCCAAAGCAATTCCTCACTTTTCTGATACATAGAGAAAAAAAGGTTTTCCTAAGTCAGGCATTCCCTGTGCTGGAGCTTGAGTAAAAGCATGCTTTATTTTCCTAAAGGCACTGTCGGTCACTTTTGTCCATTCTGGGAGCATAGGCTCAGGGCCTTTGACAGCCTCCCATGCAGGCTTTACAAATAGTTTAAAGTTAGGTAGCCAGATCCTACAAAAGCAAGGCATTCCCAGAAAGGAATGAAGCTGTTTTCTGGTAGCAAGAGGGAGGCCTAAGGTCTCAGAAAGCCCACATCAAGTCCCTAGACAGCTGTCGTTCCCCAACCATAAGAACGTGTGTCAGATATGGAACATTTTGGAGGGATTTTGAGTCTTTTCTTTGGGGACCTGCTATCCCTCCTTAGTTAGAAAGTTGAGAATTAGTACAGTGCTATCGTTACACAGCTCCAGGGCTTGGGCTTCCAACTATAATATTATCTACATGCCACACGATGCTTTCCTGCTTCAACCTCAGGTCCGTCGAGGCCTTCTCAAGAAGAGCCTGAGCAAAAAGATGAGGGCTGCTGCTAAGCCCCTGTGGAGCACTGGCCGAGTCCATAGCTGCTTTTCTCTTGTGATAGAGGATTTTTTCATTCTAAGACCAACAGAAAGTGGGAGTCTAGAGGTAGAGGAGGGGAAATGCATCTATTAAATCTAAGACTGAGAAACAATTACTTTTTCCTGGAATTTAGGACAGAATTGTGGCTGGCTCTGCCTGCAGAGGAATGGGTTGGGAAGAGGCGAGGTCTTGCGCCGTGCTGCGTTCTCCCGAGGGCCTTACTGCAGGGAGCTTGAGACTATTGCAAGGGACTGACGGCGTCACAGACCATACTGGAGAAACCTGTCTACGAAACGCTGGAGACCTTTCCATGCCTTCTCCTTGATTGGGTACTGTTTTAGTTTAGGAAATTGGCTGGGGTCTTTTAGTCTTGTACCTACTGGCAAAGTTGAATTTGCCCTAGTGGATAATCCACTATACCATGGCAGCGGGTTCTACTTGTTGGTTCAGTTGATCAGGGAGGCCTGGTGTAATCCCAACCAGAAAAATCCATTTTGGCCTTTGATGGTATTTGAGAATTGACCCAATTTTGCAGTCTAGTAAATCTCTTCCTAGCAAGAGAGTAGGACTCTGTGGAACAATTGGAAACGCATGGTTAAACTGCCTTCAAAGTGACTCATCAGGAGGAGAGTAAAGAATCTCTGATGAGGAGTGCCCTTGGCTCCAACGATGACCACAGAACGAGAGGAGAGCCTTTCAGAGAAGAAAATCAAAGCAGAATGTGTCACCCTGGTACCTAAAGCAGTTAAACTGGCCCACCCCTGGCGTCCAAAATAAGCCAGGGTTCATCAGAGGAGATGCTGATGCACATGGACGGGAGCATTGCAGGCTCTCCTGGTCTCTTCGCTCATTGGGTACTGGCTAGCCTACTCCATCTCTGGGAACAGGGACAGGTAAACCTCCAGGGCAGTGAGTCAGGCACATGAGCTGCCTCATCCCCAAAGCAGGGCCTGGGACATGGCTCAGTGTGACCTTGTGCCCGGTGTCCAGTCCTCTTGTTCTTGGCCTAGGAACTCATTCCCTACTTGTCCCTAGGTGTTTCCTTAGACAACCTGGGTGAGTTTAAAGCATCAGCAATCCCATAGCTATAATCTTAGCCTTTCTCTTTTGTCCCTTTTGTCCCTCCTCTGGGTCCGGATTGTTGAACACAGAGAAGGCCATGTCCAGACATGGAGCTGTAGGTGTCTGTGGCCCCATTTGAAATTTTTGTAGCTTCCACTGAATATGTGGGGCTGACTGACAAATGAAATGATGTCCCACTAGAGCTTCTTCCTCCCTGAGGGACGAGTCTGCATTAGTGTATTGATGAAACCATGATAGAACACAGCTGGATTTACCTGTGTCCTCCACGGCCCTTCACACTTCATCGTAATTAACATTCTTTTTAATCCATCTTTTTATCCCCAAGGGAGATTGACTTGCATGTTAGGCGTGTCTAGTCCATGACTAGTACTATGTCCCTCTCTGTTTTTGCTAAAGGAAAATCAGCTGCTTCAGGTTGATTCCATTCGCTTTCAAAGCATAGTGCCCACCCGCATAGCTCTTCGCCTCTTGTAGGATTCTTTGTCCTTCATCTAGCAACCAAGCAACCAAGATGAGCTGGACATCTCACCATGATGAGTGAAAAGTAAGAGTCCAAGAGTCCCGTCTGCAGCCTTACAGGGTCCTCTGATGGTTGGTCTAGCTGTTCCTTACCTGCTGGACATTGCCACTGAGGAGAGGACCTGCAATCAAGTGTCCTCTTCTCCCTGGGACTGCTCAACTTGAGAATTAGAACAGTAAGAAGCTCCACTTCGGGTTTGACCTGTGGGGCTTAAAGGTGTCTGTGTGGACCGAGTGGGACTTACAGCTCTGAGAAGCGTGATGAGGCACTGGGGAACACCAGGCTCCTCTGGGATATGAGACTTGGGCACTGATTTACTGTGATAGGGACAATAAGGCAGAGGTCAGGGAGGCCTCACATCCTCAACAAACAGGTCAAGAGTCCCAGGTCCCCCTGAGAGACAAGTGGGGGAGTTTCAGGATGGGGTCATTCAGAATATCTTTCCCCTCCTTCAGAGCTACTCTAAGCATCATAATTTCCTGTATAGAGTTACAAAGACCTGCACATGGTGATTCCATTCCACCTTGTATGTTTTAAGAAGAAATGTTGTCCCTGGAGAAAAGTCTCACTGTTAAAGTAACAATCTGTATCCATCTCTTGTCACCTCCCAGCTCTTACTGAACCCAAACCATATGCAATAGCAGATACACTATTCTTCTTCTAGATTGTCAGAAGCAAATCTTTCCCTCTCATCTAGGATATATGGCTTGCTGGCAAAGATGGTGAAATCCATGCAGTGATGAGGTGCAAGAGGTTGCTCATTGGCTTACCTTGAGGCTGTAGAGAGAAGGAGACACCGAGGTCTTGACTCCTTATAATGGCGTCCCATGCCAAAGGAAGAGCCCTGAGGGCCCCACCAAGTGTCCCTTCTGAAACCCTGACGCAGTCTCTGTCTGAACCTTGAGAGTGATGCTGCTGCAGTTCACAGAAGCACAGAAAAAAGGCCCCTGGGGGACTTCTGTCTGTCTTTGGGGCCCATTGATTCCTGGTGGGGCAGGGGCCGAGCCCTTGGCTGGCCTTCCTAATCCTCTGGCTCCTGTGAGATGAGGAACCTATCGCCAAGCGAAATTCCCCTAGCCACCCAGCTGAGCCCGTGCCCGGCTCAGCTTGAATTTTGAACCCTTAACAGTCCTGCTTAAGCAGAATGGAGCCAGGTGGGAAAATTATCTCTTGGATTTATTTCAATAGGAAAAAGAGGGGCTGGGGAGATGGCTCAGTGGAATAAGCGCTTCCCTGGCAAGCACAAGGGCCTGAGTTCAATCCCTGCTTCCGCAAAAAACAAACAAACAAACTCAATAGGAAAAAGACTTTAGTACTTTGTTTAAGGCAGTAGAGGGAACCCTTTCTTTTTTTTTTTTTTTTAACTGGTATCAGGGATTGAAATCAGGACCTTGCACTTGCTAGGCAAGCACTTATTCCACTGAGCTATCTCACTGCCACCACCTCCACTTTTTTTTTTCTAAAATTGGGAATGCCTCTGCTTTTCTATACTCAGTCACTTTAGTTTGTTTGTTTGTTTGTTTGTTTGTTTTTTGTATTTAGTACAGGGTCTACAGGGTCTCACTACATAGATCGGACTCATAGTGATTCTCCTGTTTTGAGCCTCACCAGCGCTGGAATTACTGGCATGGGCCACCATGCCTGTACTCGGTGGCCAGCTCAGCATGCCCAGGAGGTGGCGGGCAGGGACGGGGCCAGCACGGCATGGAGGATCAAACCCCAGTCTCTGTGCTTGCCAAGCAAGCGCTTAGTCTGCCGAGCTGTCTTGCCAGCCCTTGTCCTCTTGGTAGTTCTGCAGCGCATCAGCATCAGATCATTGTAGATGCTCAAGCTCTCAGCACTTGCAGTGGTCCTGAGAGAAAAGATGGGCTTTCCTTCTGTCATATAAGAGATAACAGACCTGAATCTATTACAGATGACAGAGACCAACCGCATCAAACTCATATCCAGCACTGAGTAATTCAAGACCAACGATGGGCGTGTCTCCAAAAGTAGGGGCTTTCTTCCCATATCCTTGAAGGTCACCAGAAACTCGTCAGAACAAGTCCGGGAGAGTGTGCCCCTAATTGTATTACCAATTCCAATGAGTATAGCCTCTTTTCTGCTGCCGTGAGTGTGGCCACATCACTATCTGTTTAGCAACTGAGCAATGAATAGCGCCGCAAAGCCCTGGACTTGAGGATACACCAATGACAAGGGTTTCTTCTCGCCTTCCGCTACCGTAACAGCAGCTTTTTCATACAGAGCAAAAGCTCCTGTTCCACCTATTCGAGCCGGTTTCAGCTCCCTTTCAGCTTGGGCATATGTTGCTGCTGCTACCATTTTCATAGACTTGCTAACGTTCTGGATGTTTTTGATTGACTTTGATCATTTGGCAATATCTTTCTTTCTTTTTTGTGGTAATATCTTTCAAAGTTGCCGTATATCAGACTTGGATCCGTTGCGGTGTCAAGACCCAGGCTGACAGCCAGTGACGTTCTGCTGAGAGGACATGGTGTAGCTGCGCTGCAGGCTGGACACACAGGCCTTCCCGTGCATGTGCTTAAGAGAGGATCTTTAAAGTACCTGGACTTAAGCAGGGAAGAAGCCCCGCCCGGAAGCAACAGCCCCGACAAGGTTCAAGATGGAGCCAGGACAATTCAGCTAGGACCACACAAAGCACATGGGTTGGCCCAGCCACTCCGCCTGCCCCCGGAAAGGCTCAGGTACTACTTGCTCCCAGGCCTAGCCTAGCCTGTGCCACCCTGCAAAGCCTCATCTCTGCCCACTGCTCTGCCCAGTGCCACTCAGAGGGGCTCCACCTGCTCCCCAACAGGGGGCCTACAGTGTACCTGGGAACAGATCCTCTCAGCAACAGCCTCAAGCACTTTTGTTTCTGTTTTTGTATTTATGTATTTATTTATTTTTGTCTTTTTGAGTTAAGGTCTCACTATGCAGCGCAGGCTGGCCTTGAGCTTACTTTGCGGCCCAGGCTGGCCTCAAATTTGCAATGATCTGCCTGGCTCAGCCTCCCAAAGAGTACTGGGATTATAGACATGTGCCCCCACACCTAGTTTTCTATTTTTGTTTTTAATGGACAATTTTTTATCTTCCATCTGGGAAGAGTCACTGTGCTCATTAAAATACATTCCTCCTTGTTTTCCAAAAGCCCACATGTTTCTCAAAATCAGAGACTGAGCGACTGAGCTCATAAGGCCAGTTGGGGTGG
>NW_004524660.1:1982601-1995538 GCF_000260255.1 Octodon degus
ATCAAACAGTTCTCTACATGCTATCAAAAGAGTCCCCTGGAGAAAGCCTTGTTACCAAGACAGCTCTGAAGGCGAAGAAGGAAGCCCCTCCCCCTCCCAGAGCTGAAGCCAAAGCAAAAGCTCTGAAGGCCAAGAAGGCCATGCTGAAAGGCATCCACAGCCACAAAACGAAGAAGATATGAACGTCACCCACCTTCCGCCATCCCAAGACACTGCGGCTTCAGAGGCAGCCCAAATACCCTCAGAAGAGCACCCTGAGGAGAAACCAGCTTGACCACTGTGCCATCATCAAGTTCGCCCTGACCACAGAATCAGCCATGAAAAAATCGAGGACAACACCACACTCGTGTTCATTGTGGATGTTAAAGCCAATAAGCACCAAATCAAACAAGCTATGAAGAAGCCCTATGACATTGATGTGGCCAAGGTCAGTACTCTAATCAGGCCTGATGGAGAGAAGAAGGCATATGTTCAACTGGCTCCTGATTATGATGCACTGGATGTTGCCAACAAGATTGGGATCATCTAAACTGACTCCAGCTGGCTAATTCTAAATACATACTTTTTCGCCATAAAAAGAGTCCCCTGAATCACCAGCCCAGGGGAGAAGGTGAGGGAAAGAAGGAAGAGGAAGTTTTAAAGAGAAAAAAGAAATGTTCCTGGTCTCCTCCTGGCTGGCTAAGCTAAATTACACTGCCTGGTTTCAGAGTGCTGGAGTCTACTCCTGAAAAGGATTTCTAGATTCTTCTCCACTTGAACAATGAACAGAATGGGACAAGTGAACAGTGTTTATTGAAAGATATATTGAAAAAATAAAAGTGAAACATAAGGGAGAAACTGGCTCTTCAGAGAGAACTTAAGGTGAATAAAAGGGAAACAAGTACACCCTGATGAGTACAAGGCAGGCTAGCAAGAGGAAAGCAATGGAGGTGAGCTCTTCACAGTGTCCTCTTATGCCATCCACCCCTCACAGGAACCCACAATAACATCTGCATCTGGAGTCCTGAGATATCTACATGAGGGGGCTTGAGATATGGAGCTACATAGATTCTAGGATCTCCCTGTGCCACTTTTCCTGGCCAGCCTAAGTCATACCCTTGTTCCTGTCTTAGGGATCTCTTGCGCTTGTGCTTAGGCTTGGAGAGCTCCTGAACAAAAATCCCTTCTGCTGCTGAAAAAGCAGTTCCCTGAACAAATCTGGGTCTTTTTCTCCACTGGTAGGTGACTTCTCTAGCCTTTCCCAGAGTCTTCCTGTGGCATACACCAACAAACATTATTATCTCGGTTACTTTTCTCTCATTGCTGGGACAAAATACCCAACACCCAAGATTAAGGAAGGAAAGGTAGGGGGCCAGGGAGATGGCTCAGTAGAATAAGTGCTTGCCTGGCAAGTGCAAGGGCCCAAGTTCAATCCCTGGTTCTGCTGGGGGGTGGGGGAGAAGGAAAGAAAGGTTTATCCAGCCCACAGTTTGTGGAGGTTTCAGTCCATACTCAGCTGGCTTCAAGGCAGAGTGGCACATGGCAGAGGGCAGCAGTTCATGGAAGTGGAAAAACAGCAAAGAGCAATGGGAAGAAAGCACCTGGGACAGCAGCTGAACAAGAAAGCAAGCCTCTCAGTCCCTTCATTATACTGCCCCCAGGCTATTTGCCCCAGGGCAGGTGTAGCACTCACACCCATAATCCCAGAAGCACCCACACCCATAATCCCAACATTGGATTATGAATTAATCAAAACCTCTAAAAGTCTACCCCATCACTGCATGAGGCTTTGGGGAGACTACTAAACACAGACTGTAATATTCCACCCTTGGCCCCTCAAAGACTCATTTATATCCCTTTATGAAAAAAACATTTTAGTCCATTTCTAAGAGTTGCCAAAAGCATAACAGTTTCAGAATTGTTGAAAAATCCAAGTCCTAGGGGACAACCCACTCAGGCTCCCCCTTCTGTCCTCTTGGACAAGAGCTTTCTTTCCCCCAGTAAATATATTCTACTCTTTAAAAAAAAAAAATCCAAGTCCCAAGTCCCTTCCAAGATCTAAGGCAAACTCTTAGCTGTGAGCCCCTATACAAATAAAAAGTGAAACACTTCCAACAATCAAAGGCACCAGATAAACATTACCATGCCAAAAGATACAAACAGGGGGATACAAAAGATTGGGACCAAAGCAAGTCCAAAAATCCAGCAGGGCAAACATTAAGTCCTGTAGTCATAAGTTCAACATCCAAAGCAATCTGTGATGAGTTGTGAGCTCCATGTGGCTCCACCTCTACAGCACTGTTAGTGGTAGCTCCCATGGCTTCTCTCTTAGGCCTGCTTTACTCCCTCCTTGCAACTTTCCTTAGATGATCCACATTCCTGGTTTTTCCAAACTTCTGGGATTTCCACTGCATGTTAGGCTTCTCACTCTCTGCTTCACACACTGCCCTCCAAAGGCACAATGCCTGGCCTCCCAGGTCTTCTTCTGAAATCTAGGTGGAAGCCTCCTTATCCTCAGAACTCTTGCATTCTTCTTGTGCCTATAACCAATGCTATGTGAATAATGCCAAGGTCTGCTGCCAGCTGGAGCAGTAGCCAAGGCTTTCTTCTCTCTTGGCTGTCAGGGTCTAGTGCCTAGGTCACTGAGCACTCTGAACCTGATTCTGAGGAAGAAATTCTCTATGCATCTGCCATTCTGGAACTTGGTGTGACCACCATTGCCATTCTAGACCATGGCCCTCTGCAGCTTTCTCCTTAAACCAAAGTTGCTCACCCTTGCAGTTCTGAGGCTGCAAAGGATGGAGACCTTCCACCTCCTGTGATGCCCTCCAGCTATCTTTTCCATTCTCTTATTCTTTCTCAGCAGTGGAGATCCTCTCAACTCTATCTTTACAGTTCACAGCTTTATCAAAGCTTCCTTCACATAAATCTGACTAAAAGCTGCCAACAATAGCCATGCCACTGCCTCAACTTTCGACTGCCTTGAAATTTCTTTTGCAAGATTAATCAGTCTGTCACATTTAATCTTAGTCTCAGGCAAAGTCTCTGGACATGAGCAAAATGCAGACAAACTTTCTGCCAAATCATAACACACACTCTCTGGAGTCCAATAACCAATGCCATCCTTCATGCCAGTGGAAACCTCCCCAGCCTGATCTTTACAGGCAGGATTTCTATCTACATTCTGGTCTCCTGAGCTCTGACCAGAACCTCCCATACAAAACAGCCAAAAGCATTACAGCACTTCTCTTTCAGGTAATAGCTCCAAATCTTTTCTATCTCTTCCCATAAGCCATTCTCAAATGCTCTTGAATGACATGGTATAGTCACAGCAATGACCCCACTCTTGGTACCAAATTCTATCTTTGTTATTTTGCTCTCTTTGTTGGGACAAAATACCCAACACCCAAAATTAAGGAAGGAAAGGTTTATTTAGCTCACAGTTTGTGGAAGTTTCAGTCCATACTCGGCTGACTCCAAGGCAGAGCAGTACATGGCTGGGGGCAGCAGTTTGTGGCAGTGGAAATTCAGCAAAGAGCAAAGAGAGGAGCAGCAGCTGTGATGGCAGCAGAACAAGAAAGCAAGCCTCTCAGTCCCTTCCTTCTACTGCATTCAGGCTATCTGATCTATGGCACGAGTAGCACTCACACCCATAATCCCAATGTTGGGTCATGAATTAATCAAAACCTCTAGAAGTCTGCCCCCATGACTGCATGAGGCTTTGTGGGGACAAATAGACACAAACTATAACAATTATTAAGCTAATTTTTATGGCATACAATTAGGTTAGCTATAATTAAGAGTCTAAATGCTTTCTATGTCTAAAACATTAAAAGTTTCTTAAGATACTAAGATGCTCTTGGTTATATTCACAAAACTATTTTATAAAATAATTTCTTATGTTCCTTGTTTTAGGCTTTTGCTTAGTAAAAACTGAGTAGAGAGATTGTTAAAGCCCAGAAAACTAATCAGTCAATGTACCGTGTGCTAAAAGGAGGGTTACCAAAGTGGGAAATGCTTCCCGTGCTTCCAAAGGATATCATATGGTCAAGCAAGACTGTGCTTCATCCTTGTAAATGACCTGACAGGTGAGCTGAGAGGCTCTACACTCGGTCCCAAAGTATTCCCTGAAAAAGCCTTAACTAACCTTAATATAGAGAGAGGTTAATTTTGTTTTTGTTTTTGTTGTTGTTTGAGACAAGTTCTCACTGTGTAGTCTAGGCTGGCTTTGAACTCACTTTGTAGTCCAGGCTAGCAATCTTCCTGCCTCAGCCTCCCACATGCCGGGATTAGAGGCATGTGCTACTATACCCAACCTAAAAAAGAAGTTAATTTTAATCAATGCTGGCTTCATTTTAACTTTGTCTTCAACACCCATCAGAAAAGTATAGCCCAAAAGGCATAGAAGATACATAGAGACAGAGATATATTAATGATACAGGCTAGATTTTTAAAAAGTGGCTCCAGTCACTACACTGACCCTGCTGCCACTCTCCAGCTACACTAGGAAGTTATCACTATTATGGTTCAACAAGACTTGAAAAGGCCATAGTGACAACTATAGAGACGCAATAAGTGTCTATAATTTCTCAACTAAAATAGTCCTTCAAAACCACAATGTCCTCACCTAAAACTGAAGAGACATGCACATAATAAATAAAACTCATTTTCTTTAGATTGATTACTCACATAAGGTTAAAAAAAAAAGACCTTAAAACCATAAAAAGAAACATCAGACCTTTAGATGACCTTTGAGAGCAGGCAAGCCTAGGACCTGTGTGGTCTCAACGCCTACCCGAGTCCCTTAAGCACGGCATGTCAACCTGGCTCCCCTTACTGCACTCCTACGTCTTTCCTTTCTCATCCTTATATCTGGCCTGTACATTCTTAATCTCTTGGTAAAGTGTGTTCCTTCTCACCGAGAATCTGTCACATTCCAAATAGTCAGGCAGATGGAACCAACAATGAATATGCCACATTGCTTTTACCAAGGGACAGTTCTCTAGATTGTCCCTCTAAAGAGCGCATAGCTGCCACTCGACCTCTATCAAGTGCTCCTTAGATCAGTTCCCTAGCTGTCACCTCCCATATGCTTACCCTTCTCTGCTTGGAGCAGCCAAATCAGTCTTCCCCCTTCTCCCTTAAAGGCAATAGTCACAGCAGTGACCCCACTCTTGGTACCAAATTCTATCTTTGTTATTTTGCTCTCTTTGTTGGGACAAAATACCCAACACCCTTTGCTTCTGTCAATGTGGTAGCTTAGTGCTACAACTGTGTTTAGATGTCCCCTCAAAGCCACATGTGGTCGCAGGTCGGGCTTTTTGAAAGGTACCTAGATCTACACTGTGTGAGGCTGGACTTGCCTAATGGGGCAGTGCTAGGCTCAAGGGCACCAGGGTTCTGGGTGTGAATCTACCAGTCCTGGGCAGACTGATGAGATAAAAGGGGCAGAAAGATGCCCTGAGGTCCTTGTTGCTTGCTTGTCACCTTCGTCCACAGTGAGCTATTGTTCCTGTGCAAAGTCACCTGCCTTGGACCCAGCTGACTATGAACTGAAACCTCTACAAACCGTGAGTCCAGTGAAACTTTCTTCCCTTGGCGAAGGGTATTTTGTCTCATCAGGGAGAAAAATAACTAAAACACTTAGTCTAGATATTATGAGTAGATAGAGAAGAGTCAGACAGGCCGTATAAAAGAGCTAATCCAAGCAGCCATTTAGTTAAGCAGGTGGTTAAGCAAGCAGCAGATTAAACTTAGAAATGAAAAACAGAACAGAAGAACACAGGATAGGAGGCTGAGAGGAGAATGAAGGGATAAGGACCCTCCCCTAGGACGAAGAAGCTTGCCAGCGAGTGCTTAGTTACAGGGTGTACCAGTTTCCCCTGCCTGCAGACCTCAGATTTCAACAAGACCTAGAGAAACCAATGCGAGATATTTCTTTTGAGCTCTTTTAAACCCTTTTCCTTATAAACAAGCCATTATGCCCTGCCCGAGACAAACGCAGTGTGTGGGACTTCTTTCCCTTGTGGGGACAGTCGGGACTTCTAAGTAGGGTTAGACTAGGGAGCCACACCCCTCTAAGACGCAGCAAGGAGGTAGCCGCTGCATCACCGCAAGAACTGAGCCACAGCCTGTGCTCTGCCACCTTCTGTGTACCTCCCCGTGACCCACCTAAGCTCCCTTGTAAACAGGTTACTTCTTCCATGGAAATTCCCCCACCAGCCCACCAAACCTAACCTGCCAGGAGCAAATCCCACAACCAGTCAAGGAGTGATCCTCGGAGGGGGTAGAAATGGGCTTCTACCCCATAAAACATGACCACAGACCCCCACTGGGTGATGCTCCAGCTCTGGACTCCTCCACTGCTCGTGAGTTGCTTTATACCGCTTCCTCTCACAATACTTGTAATAAAGTTGATTTACACTAGTCTTCTGTCTCTTCCTTTTTCTGTTGTGTGTGTGTGTGTGTGTGTGTGTGAGAGAGAGAGAGAGAGAGAGAGAGAGAGAGAGAGAGAGACCGACCCAGCAGCTAGGGTGAATCAGGGGACCCTAGACCCCAAACCCACTGGATGCAACACCCTTTTAATAGTATCCACCAAGAGCTTTTTCTTATTACTATTTGCAATAAACACACTTTAACTCCTCCTTTCGTCCTCAGATTTATCCTTCAATTTTGAGAGACAAAAATAACTCAGAGATACAAAATTATGGTTATAGAAACATAAAGCTGATCAACACTCTACTGCCTGACACAGGGACACAAATGACAGGCAGCACACCTGGATGGCCTGCCTCTCCATCCCATTCCAGTTGCGCAACCTTGGGGAAATGAAAATCATCGGTGTTTGTCTTGCAAATTTAGTCATCACAAAACCAGAAGGACACCTCTTAAAGCCTACTTTGCTAAGTCTCAGAATGTTGACCCTTGTTGCACTATAAAAAGCTGGATGGGGCTGGAGAGATGGCTCAGTGGTCTAAAGCACCTACTTGGAACAAGCTTGGCAAAGCACAGGGACCGCGGTTCCATCCACCAGCACCACATGCCAGCCAGCCCCGCCCCCTGGTGGGCTGAGCTGGCCACACACACACACACACACACACACTAAATAAATGTTTAAAAAAATATATTTAAAAAAAAAAAAAGCTGGATGGAGGGCTGGGGAGATAGCCCCAGGGTCTAAGTGCCTGCCTGGCAAGCTCAAGGACCCAGGTTCTATTCCCAGTACTGCATGCCATGCCAGCCACAGACACCTGGTGTGGTGGCACAAGCCTGTAATCCCAGCGCTGGGGAGACTGAGACAGCAGGATCACTGTGAGTCCAAGCTAGGTAGTGAGACCCTGTACCAAATAAATAAATGAAAGGTTTTTTTTTAAAGTAAGACACTATAAACAAGACATAAAGTGCACGCTCTAGCCTGTCAGCAATGGTGAGGGTGAGAAATACCGACCTGTTGCTTAGCGCCTCCAGCGGTCAATTTCTCAGGAGTACCTAGGTGTTGGTATTGAAATAGGCAAGTAGAATATCCCTATTTAACCTCTTGGGTGACTTATTCAGAAAACAAGCTGCTTTGGACTCTGTTGATTGAACCATGTGTTCAGTGAGTCCAGCACCCAACGGCTTGAGGCACAGTGTTGGCGAACCAGTGGCACGTGTGCAGCAGCGGGCTCTTCGTATCATTGAAAGCTCCTAAAAAGTTCGCCGTTCCTGCTATCAGTGGACTTTTTCCTGTTTGAACAGAATGCAAATGCACAGATATCCTCGGTCAAGGTGGCTGTATACGTTTCACAAAGTGCTACCAACAGCAGGGAAGTAAAACCCTTCCTGGCCCCAGCTCACAAGAGGGGAGGAGTGTATCCCTTCAGTCTATGAATGATCTGAGAGCACCATTTTTATCAGACACTGACGGAGACTACTGTGAAGCAGCCCTGAGCAAGACTTAAATTAACCAGCTGGCTTTCCCCGTTTACTGTTGAGCCTGTCCAAGGTCTAGGCCCCGTGTCTGGAGATGGGTGGTACGCTCAGCCTAAGTGAACTCTGTGAGTCACTGGTCCCTGCTGAGCCCTGCAATGGCAGGGGAAGCCATGAAACCTCCAAGGCTAGTCACCCCTGGCTCCAACCTCAAGGAGATAGCCTCAGACATCTCACTCAGGAGTGGAGACCTTCCTGGAGTTAGAATAGTTCTCCTAAATGAACCTAATACCTTACTTGGAGAAGCCCTTGAGCAGTTCCCCTCCTTCTTGAGTAGTTCCCTCTCTTCTTCAGGTAACTAATAAATACGGGCCACCCAGAAAACATCTTGGTCTTAGCCCCTAGACAGTCTCAAATTCTTCGAGAGGGGCTTGGTACTCCTGGAGCCCTGAAGTCATTCCATTTGTCTCTTTTCTTTAGCCTTTGTGGCCCATTTGTTTGGGAGATATTGGACCTGATCAGTTCCTGATAACTAAATATTATTCACCCGAGAGAGACACCATCTTTGGCAAGTTGTTGCTCATCACCAGCCGGAAAGCCTTTGCCTGTGATGAAGATTCTCCACGTTGGCTGTGAGGTTGGATTGCTAACTGAAGAAGGCAGCTTGGGGCTTCAACTGAAGTGATCGTGTGAATAAGAACATGAAACAGCCCACTGGAATGAATCATCTGATCGATTCCTGGATGACAGCAGTACAGAGTGTGCTGCCTAAAACCGATTGTGGAAGAGACTGCAGGACATTGGATGGCTTGTAGCTTTCGAAGTTGCAGAAGGTGCGGCTGCACTAAGAAGACAACAATGTACAATGTATTAATTAGTGAAAATGTCCTATTAATCAGCTTTGAAACTGTCTCATTGATATTTGTTTCTCAATAAAACAAAATAAAATAAAAAAGAAACAAAAGTCACCTAGAAAAAAAAAGGTGTGGTTGCTCTAGAGACATTTATGCAGGATTGCTGTTGAGTGCTAGAACTTGGAAGTTCTTCATTCATTCCTACTACCAACAAAACACATCTGTCCTGTGACTTGGGAACTGTTTTCGTTAGATCAAATCACAAAAATTGTACCAGAAGCTGATACATGGGAGAAATGGGTTAGACCCGAAAGCTAGAGAGCATTCTGGAATCAAATTGTCTGTTTATTCAGAAGGTGGCAGGGTGCTCTAGAACCTCCTCTGGGTTACTGGGCTTGCAGTGAAATGGCAGCTTTAACTGTGTAGCTCTGCTGGGAGGTTCCCGGTGAGGGACACCCAGGGCCTGCTGGGTTGGTTTTGAAGGAGGAAACAGAAGAGCTCCTAGCTGACACCTCTCCAGGCCAGGAATATGTGGACACCTGAAGAAATGGATTTTTTCAGAGAGCTGTAGTAAAATGGCTTGAATATCTGAAAGTCTGACGTTTACAAATACAAAACATACAATTTATCATTCGGGAGAAAAATTGTGAATAAAATAACATCAATAAGAGGGGTTAAATTCTCTGACAAAAGTTTTTATTTCATCTGATATCTACTTCCAAGAAATTATTTTCTAGATTAAAAAGCTTAGTTAATATGCTGTGTGATCCAAGAGTTTGTTCCTCAGACTTTGTTGTGTAAGAAGCATATGCATATTTCATGCATATCATATGTATGTGTGTGTATGCATGTATGTGCTTGTATACACATGTCTATGTAATTTGTTTTACTTAAAGGAAACTGTATAATCTGGCCCTCTTCAATGGTTTTAGTTCAAACCAGTTGAGTTTCTGATTGATGAAAACCAAATGGTTTCATTTATTTCAGGAAATAAAATATATTTTCCTTTGTTGGAAACAAATGAGTTGCTAAATATGTGATAGATTTGGACTCAAACATTGAAATCAGGGTCAGACTATACTGAACACACTTCAGAAAACAACTTCTAAAATGTTTCATGGTCCTTTTTTAAGTGGAAAAGATTTTGTTTAACTTACTTTGAAACTAATTTACAGAGTTTCCTTTTTCTGCTACCATTTTGGTAATTAAAGGAACAGACTTGAAGAAGAGGGTAATTTTTTTAGCCCCCGAGGCACTCCCCAGAAACCAGGAGGTAGAAGGGGCTGCTGTAGAGAGGACCTAGAAACAATCTTCGCTTTGCCTTGTGGCATCAAGTCAAGTATCAGCATAGAGAAAAAGAGCTGGAGAGATGGCTCTATGGTCTAAGCACCTGCGTGGCAAGCACAGGACCTGAGTTCAGTCCCTGGTAAGGCATGCTGTGCTGGCCCCACAACCCTGGGCATGCTGTGCAAGCCTGGAGGCTGAGACAGGACAATCACTATGAGTCCTGCCCTTGTGAGGCGGCCTCATCTTCGAAGACAGGGTAGAGAGCAATACGTACCCTTTGGAAAATGCCTGACCAAGTTTTCACCTACTTTTGGAGGTGCAGTTATGGTGTTTTGGGGTAAGAGACCTACGTTATATTGACTTGTAATAATTTCTCTCATTTAAGCTTGACATGAATATCTATTCATAAATAAACAGCTCATTCTGGTACCTTGGGTAAGAGTCACTGAGCTATTAGAAACTTCCTTGATTTAAAATTATTGCAGAGTAATTATTTACTGCAGATTATCAATAAATCAAAGTGGGGGAAGACTACGCTAGCAATGCTTATGATAGGTGTGAAGCAGCATAATGTCACCTACAGCTTCTCTCCATACATTTCTGACTTAGAGATCCAGAAAACACAAAAGAAATCACATTAAGTGTCAAAGCAGTTATCTACAAAAGGGATTTGAGTCAGACTGGATTTAGCCTCCTCAGACATATGCTCACGACCATAAAGTTACCCATGAATTCAGTAGAAATATGTAGGATTAGTTTTCTCAAATCCCCAGGCCAGCTGTGGTAGTGAATGCCTGCAATCTCAGCACTTGGGAGGCTGAGGCAGGAGGATCACTATGAGTTTGAGGCCAGCCTGGGCTACAAAGTGATTTCAAGGCCAGCCTAAGCTGCAGAGTGAAACCCTATCTCAAAAAGACAAAAGCAAAACAAAACAGCAAATTCTATTCCCACTCGAAATACTAATGAAATATTACATCAGAGTAAAAACATTTGGTTTATGCAAGGACTAAACAACTTTATTTCACAAGTACCCAGGAAAGTGAAGACATAAGCCAAGAAAGTCTGCGTGTCCGGTGGGCGCAAGCCATTGAGAACCCTTGCAGGGTCTGGGAAATTGAGCAAACACAAGATCTGAGATCTAATGGGGATGCTGCAGCCTCACCACTGGGAGCCAAAAAGGGTCCTGACTTCCTCTGCTGGAGGGTCCCACCCTCCCTAGGTCCCCAGTGAGTGACTCACAGCCCTGCACGGATGCCTCAGTGATGCTGTATAACAGGGGCAGGCCCCAAACAAGAGCCCTTCATTCTCTAGAGAGGCTGGGGCTGCCTGCACTGAGGGGATCAGAAATGAGGCCAAGCAGTCTCAACCCCCTGCCTACGCAAGCAGAATCCGCATGAACCCAATCAAATTAGTCCCTTGGAAGTAGCGCTTCCAACGGTCAAATGCATAGAGCCAGACACAGGAAGACAAAATAGCATGCATGGTTTGGATTTTACTTGAATCACATAAACCGTGACAGGGACCCCTCCGCAGTGCAGGGCTGTACACCAGGCGACACCGGCTTTCTGGGAAGTTCTGGGGAGCACAGAGCTGAGCTCTACAAGGATCCTGGCCCAGCCCCTCAAAGAAGACACAACCACGGATTGGTAGGATGGCCAGGTGGCTTGAGTGCAGGACACCATAGTGGTGGCATTAGGAGAGGCCTTTGCTGAAGGAGAAGGAAGAGCTAGCACTTCAGAGGGCCTGAATGGGACACGGATGAAGTGAAAGAAAAGGGAGTTCACAAGGCTTTGGCCGTGAGAAGGAAAAGAACCAGAAAGTGGTAGGAAGGCTGCTGGTAGCCTGGCTGATCCGAAGAGAACCGGCTCCTCACGCCCGTCTCCTAACCGTGCAAGGCCCTACTTGTCACCCCACTTCGCCATCTTTGTAAACACAGGTCTTGGGAGAAAGCGGCTGGACTTCATGTAGGCAGAGATCTTCTTTAGACCCTAGAAGAGGGAAAAGAAAAGGGAGGAGCTCAGGATCTGGGCCCCAGGGGGTTCAGGCACCGCCATGCAGGGAAAGCCTCCCCGCGCATGCGCTGCTGCTAGAGCACAGTCCAGGGCGCTCATGGCGAAGAACTCTTCGGTCTCCGTAAGTGAGGGACGACATTGAGGAGCTCTGTGAAAGGTGGTTTATACACACAGCAGATTGCAATACAGAACTAAAAATTCCACTCACCAGTCCTGTTCACATAGCTAGCACGTGAGACAGGCCCGGATGCAGCCTGGCTCTCTCTCTCCAACCCTTTGCTGTCTCTCCTGCCCTCCCCACAGGAGGCCTTGTCGCTCCCAGTCTCTCTCACAGACATTGTCCTTTTTCAGTGGGGCAATTCCGACTTCTCTGGCATTAAAGCAAGAAGATGGATCTAGTAGGACAAAGGAACTCAAAATGTGCCCGGGCCCCCTGGGAAGAAGCCTGGACTGCATCCAGTCACTCAAAATATTCTGGAAGAACTTGGACATCAGGCAGAAAAACAATTAGAAAGGCCAGGCGTTTCCCTTAAAGCAAAAGTCCAAGCTTTTCTACTTGGTACCTGAGTCCAAGCTCACTGTGTCCCAAACTACTTTATCTGCAGCCCTGCTGGAGAGGACCTGGCAGAAAGACACTCAGGTACTGTCCCTCAACCAAGCAGGAGAGGGAGTACAGAATGATTGCTGAAGAATTCAAACTCCAGAGCTGCCTGATTCCAACAAGCCAGGCCCAGCTGGCCACAGGCCGCAGCTGTCATGGCTCCAATCCGGCCCTCCCTCCCCACAGTCACATCAGCTCTTACACAATCTTCAAGGCCACTCTGCCTGGACCAGGACTGGAGCTGATGAGAACAAGCTGAGAAAGCATATTACTTCCTGGGGGCTGGGAAAGGAAGG
>NW_004524660.1:1995698-2002450 GCF_000260255.1 Octodon degus
GGAGCGAGGAGTCTCTGTATCTCTCTCTGAGACGGACACAGAGCTTCACAATAATAAGGCGGAGAATGCCGGTGAATAGGACTAAAAGCTCCTATACATCCCAGTTCAAAAATGGAAAATTGTGGTATTAGGAGAAGAAGGGACAGAAGGAATGTCCCCCCAGCCATAGCAAAAGTTAAGATAAAATCCTCTTACAGGGCCCCCAGGCATGCGCCCAACCATGGGGCCTCAGTGCTTCCCCAGCCGGAGATCTGATGCAGACAGATCAGATGTCAGCGCTGCCTGCACCTTGGGGTGTCACATCCACACAGCCTTCTTGTCACCCTCCTAATGCCAGCTGCATACACTCCTCCCATGCTGTCCCATCCTGCAAAGTGTGCTGGACTGAAAAAAGGGTCTAAAACTCTTTCTTTGAGCACAAAACAGAGAGAAGCATCTCTTGCTGCCCTTGGACGGCAGAGTGGACAGGGAGCCACGCATAACCTGCCCTGGCACTGGGACATTCCACAGCTCACTTATCCTCCACAACCTCAGCTCCCTTATCTGTGCAACGGGGCTGGTAGTTCTACTGACCTTGTAGGAATATCAAACTGATAAATTTGACACAATGGATATAGCTGAGCACAGGTCCTGGCCTAAGTCCAGGGCGCTAATAAATGTTAGTCATTCTTCACTTCAGCTCCAGGACAAGGAACATATCTGGAAAATGGGGAAGGGACAGGACATCACACTTGGATATCCTTGGAAAGGATAAGCACAATCTTCAAGGCCACTCTGCCTGGACCAGGACTGGAGCTGATGAGAACAAGCTGAGAAAGCATATTACTTCCTGGGAGCTGGGAAAGGAAGGCAAATTCCAGGATGAAAAACTAGATAAAGTAATGCCTCAAAGTTCCCAAGCCGCTAATCAAATGGGCTGTGCTGGGCTCAAACAGGTGAACTCTGGGTGACTCATAATTAGCCACACACCCAGGTGGTGGCAATGGACCCCACAGTCTGATATGCCTGCTATCCTGGCCACAGTCAGCTCCAGAACAGAGCGAGGAGTCTCTGTATCTCTCTCTGAGATGGGCACGGAGCCTCACAATAATGGGGTGGAGAATACCAGTGAACAGGACTAAAAGCTCCTATACATCCCAGTTCACAAATGGAAAATTGTGCTATTAGGAGAAGGGACAGAAGGATCCTTGGAAAGGATATCCAAGAGGAAGAAGTATCAGAGGCAGCACCTCAAAGCGGGATATGAAGTCCTTCAGGTTCGGGAAGGCATCTAGGCAGGTAGGCTCAAATACTTGGGTCCTCTCCAGCACATCATAGGCGAGGAAGTCCACAAAGGTGATCTGCACAAAGCCAAGGGAGAGTAGGCCGGAAGCTCACGGCCCAAAAAGAAAGACAACCTCTCCTGCCACCCCTCCCCTTACCTTGTTTCCTGCAAACCAAGGCTGCTTCCCCAGAAACTGTGAGAAGAGCTTCATCGTTGCAGGGAGTTGGTTCAAATATTCTGGCTTCAGTTTCTCCTGAGGCCAGAAAGCAGCTGTCATCACTCCCAGACACAGGCTCCCTGGTAGAAAAGCCAGGCTTCTCCATGCTAGGCATGGTCCTGGCTGGCCAAGTGTGAGCATCCATCCCCCCGAGACTGGGAATGGGCCAATGTCCAAGTTTCAACTTATTATATCCACACTGATTATACCAAATAGGATCTGTTAGAGGCAGTGGTAAAATGGTAGGAACACAGCACTGCCCCTGAATTGTTGGCCCCAGTGTCCAAACCAGGTTGTGCGGTTCAGACCCACAAGTACCACAGCTGCTGCTGGGCTTTGATCTCAGACATTAGGCAGAATCAAAGAGATCTACAATGAAATGTGGTCAGAAGAAGAAAGGTCAAAAGGTCTACTTCAAAGGGAGCAGAAAAGGGCTTAGACTTTTGCAGCACTGCCAAACAGATGCCTTTGCCAGGGCCAAAGGAAAATGAGAGAGAATCAAAGGCCTTTAGGTCAGCTGTGAGCTGCCCATCGGGAAAGCTGTCTATCTGGGTGTCAGAGAGACACCACTGGGACCCCAGTTGGGAAGGAGTCTGATAAGACTGCTCTCTAGATTCAGCTTGCAATTCTAGTTTCACCCTGTGCATTCCAGGATTATGAGGTTTTGAAGCAATTGGAAAACAAGGCCCAGGGCAGAAACCAGCAGTCAGATGTGGAGGAACCTGAACACAAATTTACTGCCCAGGCACTAAATTTCCTACTTGCCTGTATCCTACGATAGGCTGAGGTCTATTGAGAGTTTTCATTTGGCCTGACATCAAGGTTTGAGGGTCACTCTGTTGACAGCTTAGAATATTAGTAGAATGAGGAGTGTTAAGGACTTCAGATGGCGAACTGGACTAGAGTACACGGGAATGCAAGGGTCTGAGCCTCTGACCCGACCCTGGCGGGGAGAAGGGGGCTCACAAAGTCAGGGTTGTAGCAAAGCCTGGCCAGCTCCATGCGGGTATCCATAAGCTGGTTTTCCAAGATGTCCACACGAATCTTCTCCTCTTCTGTCTCCCCACCTGAAGCCCACACAACACACTCACTCTCAGCATGTAATCCCAGACAGGCCTGGGGGATAGCTGTTGTCCCCCCCACACCCGGCAGCTGGCTCTACTCACACAGGTTGTGCTTGCGGGCGATGTAGCGCATGATGGCGTTGCTCTGGGTGAGCTTGTGAGTCCCATCAATGAGGTAGGGCAGCTGTGTGGACAAGCAGGAAAGGCCAGGTGGGACGCCAGGACCCACCATTGCTTCCCTGAGTTAGGGGAGACATGAGTCCTGGCCCTCAGGGTGCCTGCCCATGGCACGCCCTGCACACCTACACTGTACAATGCATGAATGAGTGAGCGGAACACCTTCCACCATAGAAAGATGGGATAGACAACCAAGAACGAGACTAAGTAAGGAGCAGTACTGATCCCAGGAACTATACTGGGATGAGTTAGGGACATCTTTACTTTCCCACCCCACCCCCATCCTCTGTACCTACATTGGGAAAGTCAAGTCCCAGCTTGAACTTCTCATTCAGCCAATGGCTTGGGTCATAGTCAGGAGCTGTGGGAAAGAAGATGACGTGAAAACCAATCTATCCCCTAGAGCTCCTCTCAGTGACTCAGGGACAAAATCGGCTCACAGTGCATTCAGAATATGCACCACTCAGATTCCACATTCACAGTTCACAAGGTAAAGAGTGCTTGCAAGGGCTGAGGACCAACAAATTGAGGCTTGCAAAAGATTTAGACACAAGCTAAGGGAGACCCAACCCAATGACAGATATAAAGGGCCCTAAAATCCTTGAATTTTTATTTGATGTGAGTTTAAAATTGGAAGGTCACTCTTGGGCCAAACTGCATGCGCAGGAGGGCTTATGGAAGAGGCACGCCCCAGACACAGCCAGGAGGCAGGTGCCAAGGTGAACAACAGGTGGCCAGGGCATGGTTGCTGGGCACCATCACCAGAACTGGGCAGGGCTGGGAAAGAGGGCGCCATTACCGTCCCCCATGGTGTATCTCTTCTCCTCATAGCTGGTGTCTGTGTATTCCAGGAGCAGGCGGATGCCGTGAGCCAGCTGGAGGAGATGAACCATGAAAGAAACAAAGATGCAGTAACTCAGACTGTGACTCTCACTTCCTCCATGTGAATGGCACACCACACACACACACACACACACACACACACACACACACAGCTCATAGAGGCCTTCTGACTGGGACAGAGGGCTTCAGCAAGAACTGAAGATGATTTACGTTTCAGAATGTGGACTCAGCCTCTCAGCCAGTCCCCACGCCCCCCTCCTGAGCTGTTCAGTCCTAGCTCACCCCGCGGATGTCCCAGTAACCCAGAGTGACGGACATGGTGCCGAGCTGTGGACCTAGCGGACCAGCCTCTGCCAGGTTGGCCTCAGCTTTCAGCGAGCTACGGAAACGCGGAGGGGCCGGGCTGCAGGGAGGCAGCTGCGCAGAGCAGGAGCTGCATCCAACTCCGCTTCAGATTTCAGCGTCCCGGGGACCACGATTGGGCGCCCAGAAGCCGAAGCAGGACTGGCTGGGCTCTTGTGCTCCCCGTCCCGCCGGCGGCTCCTCGCCCCCCGGTCCTGCTGGGTCCCCGGGGAGGAGCCAAGTGCACGTGGCTGTGCTGGATGTTGGAAGTAACACCATCGTTCGGTCTTTCGCTTCCTAGAGTCGCTCGGTCTTCGCCCCTAGCGTTAGAGTCCCTGGGTCAGGCCCAGCTTGAGAGGCCTGTGCACCTCTTTGTCCACCGGGGTTAGTAGAAATCAGTCGGCCTGCACGTCGGTGCTAATGCGGGAGTTCAGAGATCGCAGCCCGGTAGCTGGCTCGCTCAGCCGAGTTCTGCACTTGCAGACTGAGCCACCTCCAGGCTCAGGCCCCTGGCTGTGTCCAGGCGCGGGAAGCAGCCTCCGGTCTCCAGTGTGTTCCGCCGCAGGTTTGTCCACAGAGATGCGGTAGACCACGTCCTCCCACAGCGCCTGCTCTCTGAGCTCCTACGCTGCTGCCGCTAACCCATAAGTGCTTGTCATTTTGAATGTTCTTCATCTTGAATTTCAGAAAAGTCTTGATTCCACTGGGGAAAGATTTTTTGAAGTAGCACTAATTAAAATAACAATTTTGAAAGACACAGGACAGGTATTGTGCATTCCTGCTCCGCTGTCGGGTCCCTCATTTATTGAAAAACCGTTGTAGAAGAGCAGGCCCCAGAAAGGGCCTGTGAAGAGGAAGTCCTTCAGGTTCAGTGTAGTTGGCTGTTAGAGATAAAAAGTCAGGTGGAAGTTGAGGGAAACGTTTGGAAGCATGAGGCATACCGAGTGTGTCTACCCCGAAAGGAGCCGAGCGCAAGGGGGATCAAGTGTAGGACAAGGAGGCCTAGCTGGCCGGGGCGAGGACACCCGGGGCTGGAAAGGCAGCCCGGAGCTCAGGGGCTGAGGAGCAGAGCAGCCCTCAGAGGCGGGGCAGGGCCTGGACCTACAGGCTCTCAAGGGCAGGGTCCAAGTGCCCAGGGTCGTCCAAAGGGTGACGTGGGCCTCTGAAAGAAAAGAGAGAATGGTTGGGATTGCAGACACAGGGCAGTGGTTGGAGCAGGGATTGCAGCCTCTGGTGACCCTGCATACGTGCTTCCCAATGCTGCCTGGTACATGGGACATCTGTGTGCCGGGTTCCAACTATACAGTGCGGGACAATTTTCATTGTATAAAGGGGCTCTATGCAGAATAATCAAAATATGTTGAGTCAAATCTGGCCAAGAGCTTACAAGATGAGGCCCTCTAGACTGGATTCCATAATCCCTTTTGGCTCTGCAACTAATATCTAACACCTTCAAGGAACATTCACAGAGATTGTGGTAAAATTAAGTTAGAATTTTTCTTTAAAAAATAAAACTTATTAGAAATAAATAACAGACAAATTGAAAGGTGCTTTCCACTGAAATTTTTTTTTAAAACTCTTAAGTACTATCTATCTGAGTAAATGCAGCAAACTAGAAAAGAATATTTTCTTAAATATGAGAGTAAAAACTAAAAATCACCCATTTTCAAGATGTTGCCAAATTGGTTTTAAGAAAAAAAAATTCCCTGTATGTCTCAGATATTAAAATGAAAATATAAACTAGAGTTTCAGAAACCTGAATATCAACAATTTCAAGATAATAAATTATGGAAAGCAAGAAAAAAAATCAAGGAGGAAGTATTGAAACTTTCACCAATGTGCTTGTGACAACAGCAGCAGAAGTTCTAAAAGCACTATACTGATAGAGCATTAGTCCAACAACAGTGAAAAAATAATTGAAGTTAAGAAAAATCAAGACTAAGAAAGAATTCTAAAAGTAGCACATGTGACTCCTAAAATTTGAGCGTTGTTTTCTTATCCACATGTTTTTAATTGTATAACCCAGTAGAACAAACACAGAAAATAACTGAAAGAAATTAAGATCTAAATGAGGTCATCCTGCATCACAGAGAGCAGTAATATGACAAAAGGACACTTGTTCTCCAGGAATTTGAGGCGGACAGTTCCAAGCTTTCCAAAAGGGAAAGTGTTACATAAGTTGCCACTGTCGTGCAGGCCATACAACATGGCATAAAAGACCTAGCTGGGGAGCCACCCAGTGAGGCTGGTGTAAGTCCCTGTCCCTTACAGGGCACAGTCCAGAACCAGGTCTGGCACCTTAGAGAAAGGACATGAAATTTTGGTCATAACTGCAATCGCTCAGCAGCTAGGACTAGAGTCACACACAGAGAAACTCAGGGGAACAGAGAGAAGTAGAAAGAGGAGGGCATGTGGACACAGCAAGTATTGGGGTATACAGGGGTTCATTCCATTCTTTTTTCAGTTTTTCCAAAGCTTGCTAGTATAGCATGTGACCAACTGATTTGTTTTACCACAAAAGGAAGTTGAATTTTATCAAATGCTTTTTATATGTCTGTGGAAAAGATCATATGGTTTTTATTCTTGATTTTGTTAATATGATGTAGCATAGTTTTTTCATTTACCTTCAACTTTAATCCTAACGTTATCACATTAATTGGTCTGCACATGTGGAAGAATGCTTGCATCTCTGAGACGAATCTCATGGCGAATGGCATTTTAGATATGCTGTTGAGTTTGGGTCCCTATTCACTGTGAGGATTTTTGTACCTATCTTTGTCAGAGACATTAATCATTTTTCTCTCTCTCTTTCAAACACACACACACACACACACACACACACACA
>NW_004524660.1:2003072-2003777 GCF_000260255.1 Octodon degus
GCAGGTATTAATTGCTATACATTTCTCTCGTAGAAATACTTGCAAGGTAAAAGCATAAGATGTGGTATGTTGAGTTTCCAATGTCACTTGTTATAAGAAATTAACCTTCTTTTAAATTCTTTCATTCACCCATCCATTGTTTAGGAATACATTACTCAATGTCCATGTGCTTGTATAGTTCCCAAAGTTCCTCATATTGTGAATATTAGCTTTATTCCATTGTGATCAAGAAAGGTACTTAATATCTCATTTTGATTTATTTTAATTTGTTGAGATTGGTTCCAAACAGTAACATGTAATCTACCCTGGAGAAAGCTCTACATGCTGATGAGAAGAAAGTGCGCCCTGCACTCTCGGGAGACACGTTCTGAGGCCGATACTTCCTGGACAGCAGTTCAAGTCTGATATTCCTATTGATTTTCTATCTGATCTGCCACTTTCTGAAGCTGGAGTCAAAGAGTCCTACTATTATTGTATTGCTTTCTCTCCATTTAGATCTAACAGTATTTTCCTTGTCTATTATGTGCTCTAAGCGTTAGTGCATACATTAGAATTGGTTGGTTTTGTTTGTTTTGCTTTGCTTTTCGGTACAGGAGATCAAACTCCAGACTTTGTACTTGTTAGGCAGGCGCTTATGCCGCTGAGCTATCTCCCCAGTCCCATTAGAATGGGTGTATCTAAAGGTGCCCTTTATATTTTTTTGTT
>NW_004524660.1:2012215-2013570 GCF_000260255.1 Octodon degus
TCATTGAATTCTTTTCTTCTCAGTTTCCTGTTTCATATGTTTTTACAATTACCTGACTGTTGATTTTCTCATTCAGACAATGAGTTGTTTTCATGATTTCATTAAGTTTTGGTTTTGTTTTTATGCTGTTGCTGCTGTTTTCTGAATTTTTTAAAGACAGTGTCTCTCTACACAGTTCAGACTGGCCTTGAACTCGCTGTGTACTCCAGGCTGGCCTCAAACTCAACGGCAATCCTTCTGCCTCCATCTTCTGAGTGCTGGTATTGCAGGTGTGTGCCACCATGCCTAGCTTACATTTTTCTGCCTGTATTTCCTTGTGTCTAATTAAATGTTTGATCATTATTTAGAATTCCTTTTTACGAAATGTGTGATTTCCACCCTTAAGGGTCAGAGAGTAGAGAATTATTTTGTTCCTTTGGTGGTGTCATGTGTGTTTTTTTTTTTTCTTTTTAAGTTTGCACTGATATTCACACTTCTACTAGAATAGTCACTCTTTCCTATTCTATAGGGTTGTTTTCATTCTGAAAGACTTTTAGCTGCAGGTGTGTGCAAGGTTATCACATGTACAGGTGCATCAGCTTTGGTTCTCAGTGGACACACAAAGTAGAATTTGCGCAATTTCTTCAGTGGAAGTCAACCATGGTGAAGACCACAGTACTTTAGTGACCCTGGGTGCAACCAGGATTTAGAGTTCTCTGAGGGCGCGGGGCAGGTCTTCCAGGTTCAGATATGCCTGTCCCACAGTGGCCGGGCTGACAGGCTGGCATGTAGTCGCTGGATTCAAGGCCTTGCCCACAGGGCCAGGAGATGCAGCTACAAAGAGAGGAAAGGTGCAGCCCCGCGCAGTCAGGTCCTTCTCAGGAAAGGGGCCTGTGGCACTGCACTTGGGAACAGTGTACTGTCATGTGTGAGGGAGAGATGACGATGGTGAAGCTTCTGGACTGGAGGCTTCAGGCTCTCGTTCCAAGGTGGAGGGTGAAAATACTTGTCATATCTCTGGACCTATATAACCAAGGCTTTCAAGAAGCTTAGGGAAGGTCTAAGAAAAAAACTCCATCCACTACTGCGAGAGAGTTGAGCAGGAATCCCCTCCTAGCAGCCTGGAGTGTGAAGGCAGACCACGCTTGCAGAGGGATTTAGGGAAAAGCCTTCAGCTCCAACTGGCAGCAGGCTGCAGAGCTGAGCGATGGGTGTCCAGGCCGTGGGTTGCTGCGTAACAATCAGCAGCATTATGCAGGACCTGCCAAGAGGAGGCACTATCTTCTCACCGTGTGTCTCTTCATAGTTCTAACCTGTGTATTGCAGGTGCAGGTGGGTGGTGTGAGCCAGTTGGGAGAGATGAGACCTTTAACGTA
>NW_004524660.1:2014950-2016583 GCF_000260255.1 Octodon degus
CCAGACATTCTCCTGCACAGAGAATAGGCAAAATGTGCAGTCAGAGAGATGTTTCAAGGGGAGTCTTCAAATACTGATGGCAAACGAGGAGATTTACCCAAGGAAGGATGATTTCTTCCTCCATAACTCTTCTCAATTTTATCCCAAGGCATTTCAGTCAATGCTCTAAGTAGAAAGAGCCTCCAAATAAATGGGGCTCCTCTACAATTTTTGGTTTTGTTTGGCTTTAATAAATTCACTTACGATTATGACAGCCAATTCATATATGTGTTTTATACGATACACTAGACACAATTCTACAAGGAAACAACATAGATGTTTTAGATACATCATTTTGCATATCAAGTACCTATAACATATGAGGAATGTGTATACACATACCTATACTAGCAACTTTTCCTAGAGACAAGTATACACATGAGCAATTGGCTCATTTGGTCTCACACATGGAGAAACCCCATGATGTGCCACCCAACAAGCTAGGGCAGCGAAGACAGCTGTGGTGCATCGTCATTGCATAGCAAAGGCTCCTGAGAATGGGGACAGCAATGGGACATGGGTGGTAAATGTCAAATTAAATTTTGAGGCCAGAAACCAGGAGTGCAGATATCCCAGGAGAAGAGAGGATACCTGGAGGACAGATGCTTCAGTCAAAGAAAAAGCATAAATGCCCAAGTCAGACCCCAAATTCACCCTCCTCTTCTCTATTCCTGGTTCTGTAAGGACCCTGGCTGACGATGCGAAGCCCACCCACACGGGTGATACCAGCCGCATCGCTAACTCAGATGCTAATCTCATCTGGAAAAGCCTCAGTAAAGAAAGATGTACAAGTGAATTCAAGTCAGACTAGAACTCACCTTCTCCTCACATATGCTCAGTTTCTCAAAGACATGATTTGAATTTCTCCACTTATTAGCGTTGTTGAGCACCTTTGCGTGTGCTTAGCGGCATTTTATTTCTTGTGCACAGAGATCTCTGTTCCCTGGGCTTGCCTGTATGGTATCCATTGTTGGTTTTTAATTGCACTCTGTGAGAGAGTAGCCTAAATCCTTAACTAGCTGTGGTCTGCACAAATCCAGTACAGGAATTAGGAGAGACCTTGAAGGACTGGCCTCGTAGGGGACTGTTTATGACCTTTGCTATGGGCCTGAATCTGTTTTGCTCTGGTTTAATACTTGTATTCAACTAATAACTTTTATCATAGTTTCATGTTAACTTGTATTCTTCCTATTTATTTATCACAGCTGCTTCTAAATTCAAATTTAACAACTGTCAGTTAATATAACTTTTCACCTAGCAAATCATAAAATGTCAGCATCAATGGCATTCTGCTTTTTTTTTTTTTCAGAAACCATTTAATTTACATTGACCTTCAATATCACATGTACGGCTCTCCATTTCTTACTTTCAGGACGGACTCGATCCTATGGACACATGCTCAGCAGGAATCTCTTCAAATCTGCTTTCTGCCACCAGCAACACTTCAAGCTGACCAAGGCCAGCACCCACGGTACAACCGCTGTTTCCAGAAATGGCTCAGCAGGGGCTTCTCCATCTAGTTCTTCTCCTGCATGGCTTACCTGATCTAAACTGCCACAGCCCCAGACTGCATAGCTTGCTACACTTCAGCCCA
>NW_004524660.1:2018298-2022530 GCF_000260255.1 Octodon degus
CCCCCTGGGCAAAGCAGTCTCCTTTTCTAGCCTGAGGCTGCTTCCTGCCTGGGTTACCACAGCAAAAGGATCCTGCAAAGCACAGGGGCTGAGATCATGCCTGTGTACTTGGAGAAGGTCCCAGATCTCATACAGACTCAACAAGTCCTGGATGTAAGTGGGGAATGGAAGAGGGCCTACAGAGAAAGGACCAACCACCTCTACCAACTCGCCTCAACAGAGCGCAGAAGCTGTCTTCCTCCATGCACATCCAAGTCACACCCAACCCTAGAATACCTCCTCTGGCTCTGGTGCAGCAGAATACATTGAATCCCACTCAGGTGTGCTCTGTACCATTATCCCAGGAAACATGGCCCAGCCACTCCCGAAAGGCTTCAGAGATCCGGGTTTCCATGGCTCAGCTGGCTTCAGGCTTCAGCACTCTCCCCTCCCCCACCCTTCCTCACACAATTGCCAGCTCTTGTGGTATCTCCGAGGCCACTCTGCCTGGACCAGAACCAGGGCTGATAAGAATGGGCTGAGAAAGTACCTCACTTCACAAGGGTGTCAGAGGAGTGCAGACTTCAAAATCAGGGAGTCTAATGCCTCAGGTCCCTAAGCCCTAATAAAATAGGCTTTGCTGGGTTCAAACAAGCGAGCTCCGGGTGACACATGATTAACTTAAGTGAGCCCAGTTGTGCTGTCCATAACCCAGGTGGTGGCAATGTACACCACAGTCAGGTGTACCTGCTGCCCTAGGGTAACCTGACCAAGCACACATAAGGGGTCTCTGCATTGTTCTCTGACACTTACAAAGCCACATACTGAGGCGACAGAGAATTTCAGTGATTAGGAGTAAAAGTTAGTGTCCTCCACATTTCACAAATGGAAACTTGGGGCCTTGGAAGAACGCAGGAGAAGGACAATGGAGAGAAGGATTCCCCCAACCATAGAGCAGGTTAAGCTAACATCCGGGAACAGGGCACCCAGGCGTGTACTCAATCCAGCTCCAACTACACCCAGGAGGTCTTGGTGCCCTGTGCCACCTGTAATCATTACGCCTGTGCTGTCCCATGCTCCAAAAGGTGCTGGGCTGGCAACACAGCAGCACGAGGGCCTAAAGCTCCCATTTTGAGCACAGAGAGAAGCACCCCCTGATGCCCTTAGAAGCCCATGGGGACAGAGAGCACAGCACACCCTCCCCTATCCCTGGGATGTTCAACAAATGACTCCACAGTCTCTGGGAAGTGAGGGGCACCATTCTATTAACCTTCTAGTAGTGATTTAATGATGAATCTGACAGGAAAAATGTAAGATTCGGCACAACTCTTGGCATATGAAGTTAGTGCGCAGTCAAACTTCAATATTCTTTATGTCAGCTCAAAACCAAGAAAACATAAAAGAAGTGGACACAGAGACAGGGCTGTATAGGAATGAGGGCTCATCACCTCAAAGCGGGATATGAAGTCCTTCAGGTTAGGGAACGCTTCCAGGCACGTGGGCTCAAACCTACGGTGCTGATCCAGGACATCATAGGCCAGGAAATCCACGAAGGTGATCTGCAGAGAGCCGAAGATGAGTGGGCTGGAAGCTCAGGACCCAGGAGGAAAGACAACTGCCGCTCCCACCCCCTCCCCTTACCTTGTTCCCTGCAAACCAAGGCTGCTTCCCCAGGAACTGTGAGAAGAGCTTCACCTTCTCCGGGAGGCTCTCCAAGTACTCCGGCTTCTTCTTCTCCTGGGGCAAACATTGGGGGTCGCAATCATCAGGCACTACTCCCCCACAGAGGGACTTCTGTGTCGCAGCTGCCCAGGGCTGAGCAGCCAGCATCCCTGACACTAGACGTGAGTCAGGATGTGGGGTTCACTACAACGCTTCAGCATTTAGTAGACTCCCCAGATACAAGCCACCTTCTTTCAGAGGTGAAGGAAAGAAAAGGAAGAAACAACTCCCTATGGGAATCTCTAGGCATTGATTGCAAATCTGGTCCTTTAGGTCACACCCAGGAGTTCCAGGAGGACACGGTAGATGTCCCGTGCATTCAGAGAGGCAAAGAACAAAAGAAAACCAGGAAATAAGAAACATTTCAGCCAGTGGATGGCTGAGAAGTGGAATGAATATTTGAGTAAGGTGGTTGAGCTCAGGTATGTTTCATGTTGAAAAAAAGAGGCCATCTGGCTGACCACAAGATACCTATCAGGAAAAGCTCCTCATTAGTGCGGATATCAGGGACACAGCACGGGAGAAAGTGTTGGACAGACCTCACAGAAGGGTGCATTGCATTCCATGTACTCGCCTTGTCATCCACAGTCTGACTCACTAACCTAAGGAGCAGGCAGATGCTGTGAAGATCTCAGCGACGGGGACCGTGGCAGCCATCAGGCTCAAAGGGGCAGAGAATGTTCGCTATGTGACTTCAGGACTGAAAGGAATCGTCCAGATGGGCAGTCTGGGCTTTCCCCTAGGATGTTTGGAGTTTGATGAACTGTGTTGATTTCACAGGATATTGGGGCTATCAGTATTGGATAGAAAACCTAACAAGTGCAGGCCCACCAAAGAGTTCTAATGCTGAAAGCAAAAGTTAAGTCTGTGCCCCAAATTATATGTGGTCCAACCTTATGGGGAAACTCACAAAATCAGGGCTGTAGCAGACTCCGACGAGTTGAAATCGAAAGTCCATAAACTGGTTCTCCAGAATGTCCACGCGGATCCTTTCCTCTTCTGTCTCCCCACCTGAAGTCCATGAAGCACACCCACACTCAGCGTCCCACCCCCACCAAACACAGGTGCATGACCACCGTCCATCCCTAGAGCCAGGCCTACTCACACAGGTTGTGCTTGCGGGCAATGTAGCGCAGGATGGCGTTGCTCTGGGTGAGCTTGTGAGTCCCATCAATGAGGTAGGGCAGCTGCATGGACAAGCAGGAAGGGCAGGTGGGATTCTAGGTCCCAGCACCCCTTCCGTGACTTAGGGCTCTCCTAAGACCTGGCCCTCAGGGTGCTTGCCAGGATCAGCCTACGGGAATGCACGGCAGAAAAAGTGAAGGAGGAGGGTAGGAAGACAGCGTGCACAACCAGGCAAGAGAAGGGCGCCACAGGAGATCTGATCCCAGCCCACTTCTACTGGGATGAGTGAGATGTGGAAGACTTTACTATTCCCAGTCCTCACCCCACCATCACCTACATTGGGAAAGTCCAGACCCAGCTTAAACTTCTCATTCAGCCACTGGCTTCTGTCATAGTCGGGAGCTACGGTGGAAAACACACAGTGAAGACACACCATTTCTTGCTTCCCAGAGAGGCAGGAACAGAAACCTGAGCACAGCACAACTACAATCGGAGCCACTCAGCCTCCATTCCCAGGATGCAAAGGAAAGTGTGCTTGCCAGGGCTGCGGCCCGAAAGGAAGAAGGCTTACAAGAGACTTAGGCAAGTCTGGCAGGGGATCGGACCCATTTACAGATCACGTGCAACCTGGCACTCCATTCCCAAACACTTTCCCTGGGTGACCAAAGTGCCACTCAGGGAGACTTCCGGAAGGGGCATGGTCTAGGGCCATCTGCAACAGGTGGCCAGGGCAGGGTAGCCAGGCACCAGCCAGCAGGACAGGGCAGGGTAGCCAGGCACCAGCCAGCAGGACAGGGCAGGGTCAGGGCAGGAGGAAGCCATTACCATCCCCCATGCTATATCTCCTCTCCTCATAGCTGGTGTCTGTGTATTCCAGGAGCAGGCGGATGGCGTGGGTCAGCTGGGGAGATCGCCAATGGTAGAAGTCAGAGGTGGAGGGACCTGACTATACCTGAGTGTGAGTTTTCAGGTGCTACAATTCAGCCCCCACCATCTGCTAATACACACAGGTATATCCCACACACTCATACAGACATGCATAGACACACACACACATACACACACACACACACACACACACACATGCTCATATACACACACAACCCCCAAACTACAGGCTTCCTGTGTAGGACAAACAGAAGTCTCCATCTTCTCCTGAAGAGGATCCATGTCCTAGAACGCCTACCCACAGCACATTTTGTGTCTACCCAATCCCCTTCCACCTATGAGGCGACCCTAGCTCACCCCTCGGATGTCCCAGTAACCCAAGATCATGGGCATGGTGCTGGTGCAATGGCCCTCAGAGAGGGATCCTGGCAGACAGACCTCCTAACTCTGACTGCAGGCAGAGAGCAGAGGGGAGGGGCCTGGCTGCTGAGCTCCTTATGGGCCACACAAGCTGCCCC
>NW_004524660.1:2023990-2025585 GCF_000260255.1 Octodon degus
TTTACAAATTCACTTAGGATTATTACGGTTCAACGCATTTATTTTTTTTATGCACACACTAAACACAGTTCTACAAAGAAACAATATAGATATTTTAGAAAAGTGTATTTGCATATCAAGTACCTATAATGTATAAGGGATGTATATGCACACACCTGTACTAGCAATTTTACCTAGAGACAGGTGCACACATGAACAATTGGCTCCTTTGGTCTCACACATGGAGAAACCCCATGATGCGCCACCTGCAGCCAGGGCAGCTGAGATGTGCTCTGGTCAGATGGCAAAGGCTCCTAAGGACAAGGAGAGCAATGGGACATGGGGGAGGGGGGCAAGGCCCACATTAAATCTCCAGGCCACAAGCCCAGGAGTGCACGTATCCCAGGAGGAGAGAGAATAGCTGGAAGACAGATGCTTCTGTTAAAGATAAAGGATAGATAGATGCCAGAGGCAAAGAGAAACCAAATTTACTCAACTCTTCTCTACTTCTGGTTCTGTGAGGACCCTGGCTGACGGTGTGACGCCCACCCACACGGGTGATGCCAGCCTCTTCGCTAACTCAGATGCTCATCTCATCTGGAAAAGCCTCAGTAAAGAAAGATGTACAAGTGAATTCAAGTCGGACTAGAACCCACCTTCTCCTCACATATGCTTGGTTTCTCAAAGGCATGATTTGTACGTCTCTAGGTGGTGACGATGCTTCTTAGCATCTGCTTATTGGCACTTGTATATCTTGTCCAGAGAGATCTCTGTTCCCTGGGTTTGCCCATGTTATAGCAGTTGTTGGTTTGTACGTGAAGCTCAGTGAGAAAGCAGCCTTAATCCTTAACTAGTTGTGGTCTCTGCAAATCCAGTAGAGGAATGAGGAGAGACCTGGAAGAACTAGCCTCTGTGGAGACTGACTGTTTGTGACCTTTACTAGGGATCTCAGTGTTTACTGTGGTTTGATATTTGTGTTTATGTACTTAACTTTTATTATAGTTTCATGTTAACTTGTATTTTTCCTATATGTATTTTATTATGTATGTCTTTAAATTAAAATTTATTTATTTATTTATTTATTTATGCTTGTGGTCCCACAGCTGGCTTTATTCAGGCCTGGGCCAGCTCTCCCAAAGAGTTTCCCAGTGTCGCTTCCATCTCCTGCAGTCGCCACCCAATAGACCTCTTCTTCGAGGCTGTCTTGACGACAAAACGTGATTTCTTCCGGTGTTGTCCTCTGCTGTCTCCTGCGCTCTGAGTCTGTCCAGTGGCTTCAACCACAACTTCAGGCAGAGCCACCAGTGTGACGATGCCCTCAGGCTTGGCAGGAGCCACGTGGACGAAAGTCTTGCAGAGCCCAGCACCCTTCGGCAGCCTGGTGACCAGGCCCACAGGCTCCAGGTCCCTGGACTTGGGCACACAGACCTCTTTAGTGTAGCACACTGTCCCCTCCTCCAGGGCGTACAGGCACTTCCTCTTCCCCAGGTCTATGTGGGCACCTGGGTGCCAGCGGAACTGCACTGTGTCCCAAGGATGGTGCCAGCGTGAATGTAGTGACCTTCCATTTTCTTGATGCTAGAACATTTTTGTTTTGTTTTGTTTTGTTTTGTTTT
>NW_004524660.1:2027110-2028738 GCF_000260255.1 Octodon degus
CTCACCCAAGAGGCTCTGTCATGCCCCCTGGGCAAAGCAGTCTCCTTTTCTAGCCTGAGGCTGCTGCCTGCCTGGGGTACCACAGCAAAAGGATCGCACAAAGCAGAGGGGCTGAGATCAAGCCTGTGTGCTCGGAGAAGGCCCCAGATCTCATCTAGTCACCCAGCAAATGCAGGATGTCGGTGGGGAAGGGAAGAGGACCTGCAGAGAAGGGACCAACCACTTCTAACCATTCACCTATACTACAAAGCTGAACATGCTTTAGTCCATACACATGCAAGTCAAACCAACCCGACAATACCTCTGGCTCTGGTGCAGCAGAATACATTGAATCCCACTCAGGTGTTTCATACGCCATTTTACCTGGAAACGTGGCCCAACCACTTCATAAATGCTTCAGAGATCCAGGTTTCCATGGCTCAGCTGGCTTCAGGCTTCAGCTCTCTCCCCTCCCCCACCCTTCCTCACACAATTGCCAGCTCTTGCGGTATCTCCAAGGTCACTCTGCCTGGAGCTGATAAGAATGGGCTGAGAAAGTACCTCACTTAATGAGAGCAGCAGAGGAGTGCAGATTTCAGCTGAAAATCAGGGAGTCTAGTGCCTCAGGTCCCTAAGCCCTAATAAAATAGATCTTGCTACATACATTCAGGTGAGCTCTGGGTGACACATGATTATCGCTTAAGTGAGGCCAGGTGGTGCTGTCTATATCCCTGGTGGTGGCAATGTACCCCACAATGAGTTGTGCCTGCTGCCTTAGGTGACACTGACCCAGCACACACAAGGGGTCTCTCCATCACTGTCTGAAGCTGACACAGGGCCTCATACTGAGGAGGCAGAGAATTTCAGTGATTGAGAGTAAAAGTTAGTGTCTTTCATGTTTCACAAATGGAAAATTGGGGCATTAGAAGAAAGTGGGAAAAGGACAAAGGAGAGAAGGATTTCCCCAACCATAGAGCAGGTGAAGATAACATCCGGGAACAGGGTAACCATGAGTGTACTCAATCCAGCTCCAACTACACCCAGGAGGTCTTGGTGCCCTGTGCCACATGTAATCCTTACGCCTGTGCTGTCCCATGCTCCAAAGGGTGCTGCACTGGAAACCCAGCTGCACAAGGACCTAAAGTACCTACTTTAAGCAAAAATAGAGAGAAGCCCCTCCTGATGCCCTTAGAAGCCCACGTGGAGAGAGAGTACAACACACCCTCCCCTAGTCCTGGAATGTTCAACAAATGACTCCACAATTTCTGTGAAGTGAGGGGCACCATTCTATTAACCTTCTAGCAATCATGTAATGATGAATTGGATAGAAGAAATGTAAGAGCTCCTGGTATAAGAAGTACTGAGTCAACCCTAAATATTCTTTATGTCAGCTCATGCACCAAAAAGCATAAAGGAAGAGGAGGAAAGGGCACACAGAGCAGCAGACTAAAGAACCAGCTTAGGCAGAGTGCAGCAGCCAGGGTTTAATCCCTGGCATGCCCAACTGGCCCCACCCACAGGACCCACTGACATTCAATTGAGAGTGGGCATGGTGGTGCATGCCTGTAATCCTAGCCCTTGGGAGGCTGAAAATAGGAGAATCACTACGACTCAGATCCATGGAGTGAGAGCATGTAGAACGTGTACTA
>NW_004524660.1:2028948-2031025 GCF_000260255.1 Octodon degus
GAGGAAGAAGAGGAAGAAGAGGAAGAAGAGGAAGAGGAAGAGGAAGAAGACAAGGAGACAGAGCTGCATAGGAATGAGGAGGTCAGGCTCATCACCTCAAAGCGGGATATGAAGTCCTTCAGGTTAGGGAACGCCTCCAGGCACGTGGGCTCAAACCTACGATGCTGATCCAGGACATCATAGGCCAGGAAATCCACAAAGGTGATCTGGAGAGAGCCGAAGATGAGTGGGCTGGAAGCTCAGGACCCAGGAGGAAAGACAACTGCCGCTCCCACCCCCTCCCCTTACCTTGTTCCCTGCAAACCAAGGCTGCTTCCCCAGGAACTGTGAGAAGAGCTTCACCTTCTCCGGGAGGCCCTCCAAGTACTCCGGCTTCTTCTTCTCCTGGGGCAAACATTGGGGGTCACAATCATCAGGCACAACTCCCCCACAGAGGGACTTCTGTGTCGCAGCTGCCCAGGGCTGAGCAGCCAGCTTCCCTGAGACTAGGCGTGAGTCAGGGTGTGGGGTCCACTACAACGCTTCAGCACTTAGTAGACTCCACCAGATACAAGCCACCTTCTTTCAGAGGTGAAGGAAACAAAAGGAAGAAACAACTCCCTATGGGAATCTCTAGGCATTGATTGCAAAGCTGGTCCATTAGGTCACACCCAGGAGTGCCAGGAGTACATGGTAGGCTCCGCACCCAGATGTCCCGTGCATTCAGAGAGGCAAAGAGCAAAAGAAAACCAGGAAATAAGAAACATTTCAGCCAGTGGATGGAGAGAAGTGAAATGGATATTTGAGCAATATGTGTGAAGTTAGGTACGTTTCATGTTGAAAGAAACAGCTCTCTGGCTCAACACAAGGGAACTACTAGGAAAATGTCCTTATTAGTGCTGGTATCAGGGACACAGCGCTGGTGAAAGTTCTGGGCAGACCTCAGAAGCACAGGGCACATCGCATTCCCATGTACTCGCCTTGCAATCTCACAGTCTGACTCACTAAACTAAGGAGCAGGCAGATGATGTGAAGATCTCAGCAAGGGTCCCCGTGGCAGAAATCAGGGCCAAAGGGGCAGAGAATGTTCAAAATATGACTTCAGTATTGAAAGAAATTGTTCAAAGGGGAACTCTGGATAATGCCCTGTGATGTTTGGAGATTGAGGAACCGTGTTGATTTGATAGGATTTTGGGGTTATCTGTGTAGGGAAGAAAAACCTACCAAGTGCAGGCCTACCAAAGTGTTCCAATGCGGAAGGCAAAAGGGACGTATCTGCTCCAAGTTATACGTGGCCCAGTCTCATGGGGAAACTCACAAAATCAGGATCGTAGCAGAGCATGCCAAGTTGAAAGCGAAGATCCATACTGTGATTCTCCAGAATGTCCACGCGGATCCTTTCCTCTTCTGTCTCCCCACCTGAAGTCCATAAAGCACACCCACACTCAGCGTCCCACCCCCGCCAAGCGCAGGTGCATGACCACCATCCATCCCTATACCCTAGAGCCAGGCCTACTCACACAGGTTGTGCTTGCGGGCGATGTAGCGCAGGATGGCGTTGCTCTGGGTGAGCTTGTGAGTCCCATCAATGAGGTAGGGCAGCTGCATGGACAAGCAGGAAGGGCAGGTGGGATTCTAGGTCCCAGCACCCCTTCCGTGACTTAGGGCTCTCCTAAGACCTGGCCCTCAGGGTGCTTGCCAGGATCAGCCTACGGGAATGCACGGCAGAAAAAGTGAAGGAGGAGGGTAGGAAGACAGCGTGCACAACCAGGCAAGAGAAGGGCGCCACAGGAGATCTGATCCCAGCCCACTTCTACTGGGATGAGTGAGATGTGGAAGACTTTACTATTCCCAGTCCTCACCCCACCATCACCTACATTGGGAAAGTCCAGGCCCAGCTTGAACTTCTCATTCAGCCACTGGCTTCTGTCATAGGTGGGAGCTGCGGTGGAAAACACACAGTGAAGACACACCATTTTTCGGTCATTTCTTGCTTCCCAGAGAGGCAGGGACAGGAGGCTGAGCACAGCACAACTACAATCGGAGCCACTCAGCCTCCATTCCCAGGATGCAAAGGAAAGTGTGCTTGCCAGGGCTG
>NW_004524660.1:2032875-2033406 GCF_000260255.1 Octodon degus
CTTGCCTTTGGTCTCCTTATCTAAACACTCACAGTTTCTGTCAGTCTTCATAAAGACAGACCTTGGTCCTCTTTGTTGCCCTTCATCATGGTTCATCTTCTGGACTCGGTGGTGCAGCACCTGTGTTGGAATGTCCCGCGCCATTGCCTTTGTCCTAGAACCCCCGTTACAAATCCAAATCCGACTTCAAACACAGTGACACCATCGTAATTTTACTGCTTCCCCACAGCCATAGGAAGCAAGGAGATTCACCCCAAAGCACTATGATTTTTTCCTCCATGTGTCTTTTCAATTTTATCATAAGGCATTTCAGTTAATGCCCCAAGTAGAAAGAGCCTCCAAATAAGTGGAAGTCCTCTATAATTTTCTGTTTTCTTTGGCTTTTAAAAATTCACTTATGGGGCTGGTGAGATGGCTCAGTGGTCTAAAGCACCTACTTAGAACAAGCCTTAGCAAAGCACAGGGACTGCGGTTCAATCCCCCAGCACCACATGCCAGCCAGCCCCGCCCCCAGGTGGGCTGAGCTGGCCG
>NW_004524660.1:2034686-2036915 GCF_000260255.1 Octodon degus
ATGCAATGTGTTAATTATTGAAACTGTCCTACCAATTTGGTTTGAAACTGTCTCATTGCTATTTGTTTATCAATAAAATTATGGGGAAAAAAAAACACCATCAGAAACGATATAAAGTTTCACTAAACAAAGTAATGGAATTCAAAAAAAATTCACTTATGAGTATTACAGTCAATTCATGTATGTGTTTTACATGATACACTTGACATAAGTTCTACAGGGAAACAAAGTAGATGTTTTCCATACATGGTTTTGCATATCAAGTACCTGTAACATATAAGGGATGTATATAAATATATGGATACTAGCAATTTTACCTAGGGACAGGTACACACGTGAGCAACTGGCTCATGTGGTCTCGCATATAAAGAACCCCCATGATGTGACACCTCCAGGCTAGGGCAGTGAAGACAGCTGTGGTGCACTCTGGTCAGAAGGCAAAGGCTCCTGAGAATGGGGACAGCAATGGGACATGGGTGGTAAATATCAAATTAAAGTTCCAGGCCAGAAACCAGGAGTGCAGATATCCCAGGAGAAGAAAGGATACCTGGAGGACAGATGCTTCAGTCAGAAAGAAAGCGTAAATGCCCAAGTCAGAGAGACCCCAAATTCACCCTCCTCTTCTCTATTCCTAGTTCTGCTAAGGACCCTGGCTGACGGTGTGAAGCCCACCCACACGGGTGATGCCAGCCTCTTCACTAACTCAGATGCTAATCTCATCTGGAAAAACCTCAGTAAAGAAAGATGTACAAGTGAATTCAAGTCAGACTAGAACCCACCTTCTCCTCACATATGCTCAGTTTCTCAAAGGCATGATTTGAATTTCTCCACTTGCTAGCGTTGTTGAGCACCTTTGCATGTGCTTAGTGGCATTTTATTTCTTGTGCACAGAGATCTCTGTTCCCTAGGCTTGCCTGTATGGTATTGATTTTTGGTTTTTAATTGCTCTGTGAGAGAGTAGCCTAAATCCTTAACTAGCTGTGGTCTGCACAAATCCAGTACAGGAATTAGGAGAGACCTTGAAGGACTGGCCTCGTAGGGGACTGTTTGTGACCTTTGCTATGGTGAATGTTCACTGTGGTTTGGTATTTGTATTTATCTACTTAACTTTTCTCATAGTGTCATGTCAACTTGTATTTTTCCTATATGTTTTTATCATGTTTGCCTCTGAATTAAAACTTAACAACTGTTACTTTATATAATTGTTTTATATTTTCAAAAACCATTTAATTTACATTGACCTTCAATATCATATGTACGGCTCTCCATTTCTTACTTTCAGGATGGACTTGATCCTATGGACACATGCTCAGCAGGAATCTCTTCAAATCTGCTTTCTGCCACCAGCAACACTTCAAGCTGACCAAGGCCAGCACCCACGGTACAACCGCTGTTTCCAGAAATGGCTCAGCAGGGGCTTCTCCATCTAGTTCTTCTCCTGCATGGCTTACCTGATCTAAACTGCCACAGCCCCAGACTGCATAGCTTGCTACACTTCAGCCCAGTTAAAGAGGCCTGCACATCGCAGGTCACTTTGTCCCGAGGTCAGCCGGAGCCTCCTAACGCTCATGTGAGAGAGCTGGGCCTCTATCTAACCAAGTAAAAGCTTTTGCACTTTATTCTACACCCACATTGACAGGTAAGATAGCTGTACAAAGAGATGCGGAACCCAACACCAGCTCAGTGGGCCCACCAGAGCCACCCTGAGAACAATTCTTTCAATTGCCCAATGATGTGAACATCACCTATGTCAAGCAATGGCATCCATGTCAGAGAAAATATTCAACATGGTTTGGATCTTATCCTCAAGACACTTTGAGTTTGACACATACAACAATTTTAATAGAGTGTAAGATATTAAAATGTCTTGAGAATAGAGAAGAGGGATTTCCGGGTCAAGCCAAAACAGGGCTTGGGGAGCCACAGCACTGAGGACTGCTGCCTGCACGCCAGGCGGTTTGGGGCAGTGCTGATCTGCTAGGTGGTGCTGGGAAGCTCAGACGCAGCGGGGCTCACCACAGGGCAGGGACAATGTAGATGGACTGAAGACAGGGGAAAGGGGCAGGGGAACTCTGCAGAAGTGCAGGGGGACAGTGTTGGACACAGCCTGTCCTATGGGGGATTCACTACAGAAAGGGTGGCAATGAGACCTTCAGAGGAGAAAGGAGCAGAAAGAAGAAAAACAGGCTGACAAGACTCAACAGGGATTGGGGAGCAGCTCTGCCAGGG
>NW_004524660.1:2037290-2041696 GCF_000260255.1 Octodon degus
GGCTAAGCTTTCCCTGTTCTGTGCTCTCTCTGCCGCACTCCTGCTTCCTCACCCAAGAGGCTCTGTCATGCCCCCTGGGCAAAGCAGTCTCCTTTTCTAGCCTGAGGCTGCTGCCTGCCTGGGGTACCACAGCAAAAGGATCCTGCAAAGCAGAGGGGCTGAAATCATGCTTGTGTGCTTGGAGAAGGTCCCTGATCTCACGCAATGACTCAGAAATCTTGGAGGTCAATGGGGAAGTGAACAGGGCTGGCAAAGAAAGAATCAACCATCTCTAACCATTTGCCTAAACTAGAAAGCTGAAGGTGGCTTCTTGCATGCACATGTAAATTACATCAGACCCAGAAACCTCCCCTCTGTTGCTGGTACATCAGAATACTCTGAATCCCATTCAGATGTGCTGTGTGCCATTTTACCAACAAACATGGCGCAGCCACTTCATAAATGCTTCAGAGATCCGGGTTTCCATGGCTCAGCTGGCTTCAGGCTTCAGCACTCTCCCCTCCCCCACCCTTCCTCACACAATTGCCAGCTCTTGCGGTATCTCCAAGGCCACTCTGCCTGGACCAGAACCAGGGCTGATAAGAATGGGCTGAGAAAGTACCTCACTTCAGGAGGGCGTCAGAGGAGTGCAGATTTCAGGCTGAAAACCAGGGAGTCTAATGCCTCAGGTCCCTAACATCTAATGAACTAGGCTTTGCTGGCTATGAAGAAGCAAGCTCTGGGTGATACATGATTAACTGGAGTGAGGCCTGGCTGTGCTGTCCATACTCCAAGTGGGGCAACGTGCCCACAATCAAGAGTGCCTGCTGCTCTAGGCAACACTCCGCAACACACAGAAGGTGTCTGGGCATCTCTGATACTAGCTCAGAACCTCATACTTAGGAGACAAAGAAATTCAGTGATGAGGAGTAAAAATTTGTGTCCTTCACACTTCACAAATGGAAAGTCAGGGTGTTAGAAGAATGCAGGACAAGGGTGAGAAGAATTGCCCCCGACCGTAGAGCAGAGCAAGGTAAGATTCTGCAATAGGGCAACCAGTCGTGTACTCAGTGCAGCTCCAACTGTACCCAGGAGGTCGTAGTGCCCTCTGCCACCTGTAATCTTTGCTCCTGTGCTGTCCCATGCTCCAAAGGGTGCTGGGCTGGCAACACAGCTGCATGAGGGCCTAGAGCTCCCTCTTTGAGCACAAACAGAGAGAAACATGTCCTGTTGCCCTTAGAAGCCCATGTGGACAGAGCACACAGCACACCCTGCCCTAGCACTGGATTGTTGAACAAATGACTCCACAGTCTCTGTGCATGCTACACACCATTCTATTAATCTTCTAGCACTATTGTAATGATGAATTTGACAGGAACAATCTAAGATGTCAGCAAAGCTCTTGCATACAAAGTCAGTGCTCAGTCAATCCTAAATGTTCTTCATATCTCTCAAGGACCAAGAAAGTATAAAGAAGTGGGCAAGGAGATGGGCTGCATAGGAATGAGGAGGTCGGGCTCATCACCTCAAAGCGGGATACAAAGTCCTTCAGGTTAGGGAACGCCTCCAGGCACGTGGGCTCAAACCTACGGTGCTGCTCCAGGACATCATAGGCCAGGAAATCCGCAAAGGTGATCTGCACAGAAAGGTGATGAGTGGGCTGGAAGCTCAGGACCCAGGAGGAAAGACAACTGCCACTCCCACCCCCTCCCCTTACCTTGTTCCCTGCAAACCAAGGCTGCTTCCCCAGGAACTCTGACAAGTGCTTCATCTTGTCAGGGAGGCCCTGCAAGAACTCTGGCTTCTTTTGATCCTGGAGAAAACACTGAGCATCACGCACTACTCCCCCACAGAGGGACTTGTGTGTCGCAGCTGCCCAGGGCTGAGCATCCAGCTTCCCTGAGACTAGACATGAGTCAGGGTGTGGGGTCCACTATAATGCTTCAGCACTTAGTAGACTTCCCAGATACAAAACACCTTCTTTCAGAGGTGAAGGAAAGAAAAGGAGCCAACAACTCCATATCAGAATTTCTAGGCCTTGATTGCAAGTCTGGTCCTGTAGGTCACACCCAGAAGTGCCAGGAGGACACAGTAGGCTCTGGACACAGGGATCTCGTGCATTCAGAGAGGCAAAGAACAAAAGAAAACCAGGAAATAAAAGTTCCACCCAGTGGATGACTAAGAAGTGGAATTGATATTTGAGTAAGGTGGTTGAGGTTAGGCATGTTGCATGTTGAAAGAAAGAGGCCCTCTGGCTGACTACAAGGTACCTAGGAGGAAAAGGTTCTGATTAGTGCTGGTATCAGGGACACAGCACTGGAGAAAGTGCTGGGCAGAGTTCACAAGACGGGTGCATTGCATTCCATGTACTCGCCTTGCCATCTCAGAGTTTGGCTCACTAAACTAAGGAGCAGGCAGATGCTGTGAAGATATCAGCGAGGGGGACCGTGGCAGCCATCAGGCTCAAAGGAGCACAGAATGTCCACTATATGACTTCAGTATTGAAAGAAATCTTCCAAAGGGGCAGTCTAGGCTGTGCCCTAGGATTTTGGGACATTTATCAACCAGGTTTATTTGATAGGATTTTGGGGTTATCAGTGTAGCGTAGAAAACCTACCAAGTGCAGGCCCACCAAAGAGTTCTAATGCTGAAGACAAAAGTTAAATTTCTGCTCCAAGTTGTATGTGGTCCAGCCTTATGGGGAAACTCACAAAATCAGAGCCATAGCACAGCATGCCAAGTTGAAAGCGAAGATCCATACTGTGATTCTCCAGAATGTCCACGCGGATCCTTTCCTCTTCTGTCTCCCCACCTAAAGTCCATAAAACACACTCACCCTCAGCATCCCACCCCCGCCAAGCGGAGGTGCATGACCACCGTCCATCACTATACCCTAGAGCCAGGCCTACTCACACAGGTTGTGCTTGCGGGCGATGTAGCGCATGATGGCGTTGCTCTGGGTGAGCTTGTGAGTCCCATCAATGAGGTAGGGCAGCTGCATGGACAAGCAGGAAGGGCAGGTGGGATTCTAGGTTCAAGCACCCCTTCTGTGACTTAAGGCTGTCCTAAGACCTGGCCCTCAGGGTGCTTGCCAGCACCAGCCTACGTAAATGTATTATAGGCAGCTGAATTAGATAGAACTATTATAGGCAGTTAGACAGGGTCAGGCCCGCAAGGAGACAAGATGGAAGACAAGGTGACTTTACAACTGGGAAGAGACAGACACTCCCACATGGGCCACACCTGAAGACCAAGACAAAAGAGGAAACACAGGTACATACTTCCCTAGAGATGGGTATCAGGGATTGATATCCTAAATAGGATCAATCACCTTAAAAGAGCCCAAATGAGTCCCTAGCCCAACCCCCAACAGGAAGAGACCCTATCCTGCTTGCTACGTGACTGGCTTCCCCATTTGGTACTGGATTTAATCACTTTTACCTGAGCAATGGGTTTGTAATCTCATTGGATGACCATAGATTTGTCCCACCTCATGCCCATCTAAGCTAGTTCCCATGTCGTCTCCACCACCTTAGACCCATCTCACCACATGATTTTCCTCTATAAAAATCCCTGGAAGAGATAACTTCCTGGGGACAACCTGCATGGGAAGAGCCCCCCTCCTGGCCCTCTCTCAGACAGGAGCTTTCTCCTTCAATAAATACATTGTGCTCATAATCTCCATTTGTTCCTAAAATTCATTCTTCGGTTTTAGAGAACAAAAACTCACCCCAGGTACCTTTTAAATTAGATATCAGTTTTTCTCCCTGTGTCATTTGGAAGTTTCCGTATATCAAATGGGCTGCAGGAAAAGTGAAGGAGGAGGGTAGAAAGCCAGAATATACAATCAAGCAAGAGAAGGGCTCCACAGGAGATCTGATCCCAGCCCATTTCTACTGGGATGACATACGGAAGACTACTTTTCCCGGTCCCCACCCCAGCCCCCACCTACATTGGGAAAGTCCAGGCCCAGCTTGAACTTCTCATTCAGCCACTGGCTTTTGTCGTAGTCGGGAGCTGCGGTAGAAAACACGCAGTGAAGACACACGAATCTTGGGTCCATTTTTGCTTCCCAAAGAGGCAGGAACAGAAACCTGAGCACAGCACAACTACAATCGGAGCCACTCAGCCTCCATTCCCAGGATGCAAAGGAAAGTGTGCTTGCCAGGGCTGCGGCCCGAAAGGAAGAAGGCTTACAAGAGACTTAGGCAAGTCTGGCAGGGGATCGGACCCATTTACAGATCACGTGCAACCTGGCACTCCATTCCCACACACTTTCCCTGGGTGACCAAAGTGCCACTCAGGGAGGCTTCCGGAAGGGGCATGGTCTAGGGCCATCTGCAACACATGGCCAGGGCAGGGTAGCCAGGCACCAGCCAGCAGGACAGGGCAGGGTAGCCAGGCACCAGCCAGCAGGACAGGGCAGG
>NW_004524660.1:2042057-2062024 GCF_000260255.1 Octodon degus
GGGCAGGAGGAAGCCATTACCGTCCCCAATGCTGTATCTCTTCTCCTCGTAGCTGGTGTCTGTGTATTCCAGGAGCAGGCGGATGGCGTGGGCCAGCTGGGGAGATCGCCAATGGCAGAAGTCAGAGGTGGAGGGACCTGACTATGCCTGAGTATGAGATCCCAGCTTCTCCAGTTCAGCCCCCAGTCTTCTTCATACACACACACACACACACACACACACACACACACACACACACAGAGGTCCCCTGTGTCTAACAAGCAGAAGGCTCCAGCACCTCCTGAACGAGGACCCATGTCCCACAATGCCCACCCACAGTTCGTGTCCACCCAATCCTCCTCTCAGCTACGAGAGGACCCTAGCTCACCCCACGGATATCCCAATAACCCAGCGTCATGGACATGGTGTCGGTGCTATGGCCCTCGGTAGGGATCCTGGCAGCTGACCTCCTAACTCTGACTGCAGACAGAAAGCAGCAGGGCGGGCCTGCCTTCTGAGCTCCTTATGAGCCACACATGCTGCCCCACCAAGCCCCACCCACCAGGAATCCAGCCAACCCTGGGCACCCAGCTGAGGGATCTCTGATTTAAAGACAGACCAGAGTAAGATCTAAAGCAAGCTGGGGCCTGAGGTCCCAGAATTCAGGTCTGGGTGCCCAGAATCCAAAGGCAGGGCTCTCCTGTTGGGCCTCAGAGCCTGCTGGGAGCAGCCTCCCACCCCCATCCTTCTGAGTACCGGAAGCTGACCTTGCTTGTGGCGACTGGCCCAGACTGCAAAAGAGCAAAGCTGTTCTCCCCCTTCTCTCTGCATCTCTCAATCTTCACCCCTTAGGTACCAAAGTCCTGCAGGTTCTAGGAGGCCAGGGCCAAACCAAGAAGGGGTACCCCGATCAGAGAGTTTAATTCCATGTTGTCCCTAGAACAAGAGGATCCACTACTGTGATACTATGTGACCCACAATAGCCTCACGTCCACAGAAACAAGTGTCAGGATTTATTGGCCTTAAACTTATCTAACCTTTTTCACCCTTCCTTCCTGACTGAGGATACCAAGATAGGAGGAAGTGCTACTATGATGTGCAGGGACATTCAGTGTCCGGCATTTGTGAAGCCCGGATCCAGACACCTTGGGCCAGCTCTAGGAGGTCTCCAGGCTCCCTGCACCACCACGAGGGCACACAGGTTCTCCATGTTTTCTGTAAGGTGTTTGAGACACTGAGCACTTCAGATAGCTGAATAACAATTATGCAAATCAGCCTATTAGTCTTTTTTTCTTTTTTGTGGGACTCTGTAACAGAGACTTACAGGTAGGGCCAGCAGAGGCACCATTGGTAACTGAAGGCCAGATCCAGCTTGACATCTCTGCCTGCATTTCATATCTTGCTCTGTTACTGCTTCAAAGTTTTTGTATCTGTTTCTTGCTCAGTCTTCCCCAAAGACAGATTAATTACGTAAGGGGTGGGTTTCTGGAAACCCTTAATATAGGATTCCTTTTTCACCCTTCCTTCTTGACTGAGGATACCAAGATAAGAAGAAGTTTTTGCATGATTTGCAGGGACATTCGGTGTCCAGGATTGGTGACACGTTGGGGCAGGACTCCAGTCATTCTTCTGGCCTTGCAGTCCCTGGATCCCAGCAGGAGCTCCGCCTCCCACACCCAGCACTCCAGGAGATCACCGCCCTCCAGGAGCAGGCAGTCACTCCAGCCCTGAGTGGAGGCTGAGCCCAACCCTGACACGAGGAGGATCAGTCACCTGGTGGGAACAAGGCTGGCCCTGTGGGTCCTAATCAGAAAGCCTGCAGAACCTGTCCTGGGATAATGATCAACCAGAGCACTTGGCCCACCAATGCTGACCACTCTGCCAGCTTTGCAAACCCACAGCCCTGCAGATTGCAACTCTTGCCTTTGGTCTCCTTATCTAAACACTCACAGTTTCTGTCAATCTTTGCAAAGACAGACCTTGGTCCTCTGTACCTGTCCTGCTGAGTGGCAAAGCAGCACTGATTAAAGCTCTTTGCTGCCCTGCATCGTGGTGCATCTTTTGGATTGGGTGGGTCAGCACCTGTGCTGGAACGTCCCGCGCCAGGGCCTTTCTCCTAGAACCCCCGTTACTAATCCAAATCCAACAACAAACACTATGGGACTGGGGTATCTGTTGTGCTGCCCCCACAGTTGCTAGAATGTAGCTAGAGAACCCTGCCAACCAGCCCCGGGGACTGTGAGTACAGTGGTCACAGCTAGGATGTGAGCCACGTGGAAGATGGAGGTACAAAGGGCCAGACATGTCACCTACTTCCAAGCAAGGCAGGAGGGGAAAGAATGGATGGGAGAGGACTCTATACACGACCACAGTCTGGCCTGCCTGAGACCAGGATAAGACCCTAAGAGGGCCCCGCCTCTGGATTCCTGCCTGGTTCAGCCCGATTCACTTGTGCTCTTGGTATGAGGGGGTGGCTCAAATGGCTTTTGAAGTCATCCTGTTCCCTGTAACCTATTGTATACCATTCAGAAGGCCACTATCCTATCAGGACACTGTCCTTTACAGTAGAAGTCCATCTTATTTATAGGATTTTGCAAAGCAGGACTGATATACAAAAACAGTTGGGTGGAACTTAGAAATGAAATAGATTAAAAAATTAAAGGTCCAAAAAAGAATTAGAGGGCAAGTTGACATGCAGGAAAGGAAGAAAATCTGGGGAACTGTGTAGCACTTGGAATTACATGATGTGAACTCATCTTTACCAAATTTCACAAAGGTATTAACTCCCCAGAGTACAGAGTAGAGCAGGGGTGGACTGAGCACTTGAGATAGTTGGACAGAGATTATGCAAATTATCCAACGAGGCAGAGCTCACTGCATGTGGAGTATGTCAGAGAGCCACATGCTCTGCAGGTGGGGCGGAAGTGCACAGGCTGCCTCCGTAGGCTCTGTGACTGACGGGTACTCTCTTCACCCTTGACCCTCCTCAGGAATGCTGCAGAAGGAAAAGGGAGGTGCAGGCTCAGAACAGGGTGCCTTTGCTATCCACAGAACCTCCTGGGCTTTTGCGCTCCACTGATAACAGAATTGGAAACAAAATCTCAAAATCCTACCTACCCTGCGAACCCACCACCATTGAAGCTGGAGGACAATTCCTTCTAAGTAGCAGGGACAGCTGGTGAGTGCAGGGAGCCGATGGGAGTAAGAAAAACATCAGAGCAGTTGGTTTCCAGGCTTTATTGAGGGTCACACAGAGCTGGGGCACCCAGCACAGCAGGGAGCAGGTCTGCACACCAGGTTACAGGCCAGGCAGGCGGAGGAGGGACTCAGGCAGCCTCCTCCAATCAGAACTAAGGACTGTCTGGTTAGTTTCAGACCAGGCACAAGGAGAGAAAGGGACTTCCATAAAGAAAAGTGGGAAGGTGACACTTAAGAGGCTTGATTAGGGAAGGGACTCGGTGGGAGAAAGGGAGCTGATGAGGCCCCAAAGAGGAGCAGGGAGTAGAAAGAAGAGAGGAATCAGAGAAGCAGTGCATGGATGTGGGAGCCAGCTGCGCTGCAGGGGAGAGGCGGAGGGGCACGGTGGAGCCTGCTGTCATCCAGGCATCGCAGGATCCTACTTGTTGCTCCAATGGGCCATCTTTGCAAATATAGGTTTTGGAAGGAAGCGGCTGGACTTCATGTAGCCAGAGATCTTCTCCAAGCCCTGGGCATGGGAAAGAGAAAGCAGGAGCTCAGGTCTGCTGCCCCACGAAATGCAGCCCCACGCCAGAGACAGCTTTTCCACATGGACTTAGGTGCTGGAGACGCACACAGGGCGCTGAGCTCCCCAGCTCTGGTGAGGGAACTCTTCAATCTCCTGTCACTATGGGGAGGTTGAACACTGCGTGGTGTGCTTTAGAGCCACAGAAATTACAGTACAGTTTGTGAAAAATCCTCTCAACAACCCTGCAAGATCAGCCCTACTTTCATCCTATTTCGGGAGGAAACATGAGGCACAGAGCAGTCCAGCAATGTCCTCACGCTTACACCACTACTAAGGGGGACAGGGCTAGATGCGACCTGGCTGTCTTCCCAGCTCTCTGCTCTCTCTGCTGCGCTCTCTCCTCCTCACCCACAGGATGCCCTGTCTTTCCCTCTGCACAAATACTCTCCTTTCGCACAAGGAAGTTCTTTCCTACCTGTTTTTGCACACAGAGGTGGCAATCTAGCATGACCACAGGGTTTAAAGAATTGAGTGCCAATGGTAAGAAAGCCAGTCCCACTCAGTGAGTCAGCTATTTGTGGATGAAAGGAAACAGGAGAGCAGGACCCAAAAAGAGTGGTTGGGCAAGGTCCCAATCTAGAGCAAAAGTCATTGACTTGCCCAACTACCCCTTCTCCAGCTTGCTATTGTTATAGGTGCTGCCCAAGCAAGTACTCCATCCTGCTACTGGCGCAACGCCATGACCGTGGCTGTACTGCGTGCCCTCCTACTAGTAGGGTGACTTCCTAACCAACTGCGAAGCATTCATAGAAATCCAGCCAGGCCCAGCAGGACTAAAGCTCAAGGTCAATGCTCAACTCTGTCCCTGCAGCTGCCCCCCCCCCCCCCCGCCACACACACACACTCACACCAGCTCTCCCACCATGCCCAAGGCCACTCAACTGGGATGAAAATCAGAGCTCACCGGAACTAGCTAAGAAAACACATGACTTACTTGTTGGCAAGTATGAAACAAGCACATTTCAAGCCTAGATACCCACTGCATCAAAGGCTCCAACTCCTAAGTCTCGGCATTGGCGGTATAGTGGTAAGCATAGCTGCCTTCCAATGCCCAAGTCTCTAATAAAACAGACTTCATTGACAAACAAGAGGAGTCTGCAGGACCCCAGGCGAGGGGAAAGCCGAGCTCCACAGCACCTGCAATGGGCTGCATGCACCTCACTTCTGGAATGTCTGCCCTTCGCTCTTAAACTCAATCTGTGGACGGGCTGAGGAGAGCGTCTTTTCTGCACATGCCCCTGGCTTCACATCAAGCTTACATAGAGCAGGGTGTAGGAAACATCAGTGAAGATGAGAGTGTGACCCCATGGTACAGAAAGAACACTTGAGATATTGAAGAAAAAAGGCAGGATAAAAGGACGGAAACGGGACCCCTAACAAAGAACAACTCGAGACAAAATCACCCTGCAGGGGAGCCCGTGTGTGTGTTCAGTCCAGCACCAACTACAACCACAAGGTCTCAGTACTTCCCCACTGGGAATCTCTCTGAGCAAAGTGCTGAGCGGAGCAGGCAGGATGTCTGTGTCTCCTACTGCTGCACATCCAGCCTTGTCCCAGTGCTCTCGGGGTACACTGCTCCCATGTTTTCACATGCTGTCCCTCCTAGCGGGGTACGGGGCTGGAAACCCAGGCTGGACATGGACGTGGGCTTTTGTGGGGCAAAAACAACACAAGGGCCACCACTGTTCCCTTCGAATCCTGAGTTTAACAAAGACCCACACAGAGCCTCCATTGGCCCTGGGACCTTGGAGAAATGACTTATCCTCTCATTTCAGTTCCCTCGTCTGGGGGGGGGGGGGGGCTGGTAATTCCGTCAGCATTGCAGGTTGTTGCAATGACTAATTGGACACAACGGGTGTACAATGCCAAGCACAGGGTCTGGCATGAAAACCAGTGCTCAGCACTTGTGAGTGACTCCTGAGGTCAGATGCAGCCAGAAAGGAATCGGGGAAAGGAGCAAGGAGAACAGGACACTCAAGAATGAGCAGGGTCGGGCTGGTGAGATGGCTCAGTGGTCTAAAGCACCTACTTAGAACAAGCTTAGCAAAGCACAGGGACCACAGTTCAATCCCCCAGCACCACATGCCAGCCAGCCCCGCCCCCTGGTGGGCTGAGCTGGCCACAGGAGCATCACCTCAAAGCGGGACATGAAGTCTTTCAGGTTAGGGAACGCCTCCAGGCACTTGGGATCAAACATTCGGAGCTGGTCCAGGATATCATAAGCCAGGAAATCCACAAAAGTGATCTGCAGAGATAGATGATGAGTGGGCTGGAAGCTCAGAACCCAGGAAAATGACAACTTCCCTTCCCCACCTCCCTCTCCTTTACCTTGTTCCCTGCAAACCAAGGCAGCTTCCCCAGGAACTGGGAGAAGAGCTTCATCTTGTCCGGGAGGCCCTCCAAGAACTCCAGCTTCTTCTGCTCCTGGGGAAGAAATTGGGGGTCACCACGATCGGAAGACACAAGCTTGTTTACTGAGAGCTCAGACTAGCAAGGGCTGTGCAGAACCTTGCTGGCCAGGGTTAAGCAGCCTTTTTCCCTGAGGCGGGGCCTGGAGCAGCATCACAGCCTCCATGAACGCCTCACTGCATATTAGGCCCCACTTAGCAAGAGACTCCATCATCAGAGTGATGGGAAATCATACCAGAAGACCACTCTGTCCCTGACTCTGTCACCACTGCTGTCCAGACCAGCTTCTGTGGGTCAGACCCAGGAGGGCCTAAGTACTTGGCAGCCTTGAGATTCAGGTCAGTGAAGCCAAAGAAGTAAAGAGTAAATGATCCAAAGAGACAAGAGACCTTTTGGTGTACCTAAGGAGAGGGCGCAAGAACAGGATGGACCTTAAAGCAGCACAAACAAGGCCAAGGGCTCTTGGCGTTGAAAGGAGGGAACCTGGGTCTGGTGGCCCATGGTTATAATCCCAGCTGCAGGGGAAGTGAAAAAGATTGCAAGTTCAAGGACAGCATGAGCTACTCAGCAAGATTCAGTCTCAAAATTAAACAAACAAACAAAAAAAAAGTGTAAAGGGCAGCGATGTAGCTCCATAGCACTCGTCTATCAGCTGCAGTGATAGATCGCTTTGAAAAATTAATTTGGGTAACAATTCTGTGGAAGATGGCTGAGGTCATGTTTGTCACCTGATGCAAACAGCAGCAAAATTGTACAGAACCCTTTCTTTTGCAAACTGAATTGTTTGCAAACAGAAGCGTATGTGAACAGAGGCATTGCTGTCCAATGCCCTGGTTCAATACCCAGTAAGGAAAGAGGAAGAAAGAGGCAAAAGATGGACAGATGTCTTCTGGGCGACCCTAAGCTGCCTTTTAGGAAAATGTTCTCATCATGGTGGCGTCAACAGATTGGCAGAAAACTGAAGAGCGGGCTGCTTGCTGTTCCCTCATGCTGTCCTTCTTTCTCTCAGAGTTAGGGTCCCTGTATTCCAGAGGTGGCCATGGTGTGTGTAAATCAAGACAGCAGATGGCAGATGTTAAAAGACAGAAAGATGAAAGGAATTTTACAGTCTACACTCATCAAGGATAGAATATCCACTCTAGGGCACCAAATCTGTATCACAAAACTAGTGGGAAGTCCTTCAGGGTATTTAGTGGACCACAGATTGAGGTCATAAGGGTCAGCTTAATGGTAGGAGAGGGAACCTTGGAGAACAAGTACACATTTACACAGTACAGATGTCATATAAGCCCAGGGGGGATGTGAACACAAGTTTCACTCCTGTTTCAAATCCTGTCTCCTCCAGACCCAAGGGCACGGGGGGGGGGGGGGGGGGGAGGACTCACAAAATCAGGACTGTAGCAGAGCATGATGAACTGCATGCGGGTATCCATAACCTGGTTCTCCAGAATGTCCACGCGGATCCTTTCCTCTTCTGTCTCCCCACCTGAAGTCCATAAAGCACACCCACACTCAGCGTCCCACCCCCGCCAAGCGCAGGTGCATGACCACCGTCCATCCCTAGAGCCAGGCCTACTCACACAGGTTGTGCTTGCGGGCGATGTAGCGCAGGATGGCGTTGCTCTGGGTGAGCTTGTGAGTCCCATCAATGAGGTAGGGCAGCTGCATGGACAAGCAGGAAGGGCAGGTGGGATTCTAGGTCCCAGCACCCCTTCCGTGACTTAGGGCTCTCCTAAGACCTGGCCCTCAGGGTGCTTGCCAGGATCAGCCTACGGGAATGCACGGCAGAAAAAGTGAAGGAGGAGGGTAGGAAGACAGCGTGCACAACCAGGCAAGAGAAGGGCGCCACAGGAGATCTGATCCCAGCCCACTTCTACTGGGATGAGTGAGATGTGGAAGACTTTACTATTCCCAGCCCTCACCCCACCATCACCTACATTGGGAAAGTCCAGGCCCAGCTTAAACTTCTCATTCAGCCACTGGCTTCTGTCATAGTCGGGAGCTACGGTGGAAAAGATGAAGGGAATAAAATTGCTGTGGTCCACCCTGCTCCCTGGGACCTGCCTCCCAAGGAGTCAGGGGCAAGACCTCCTGCAGTGGACCTGAATTCTGAGCCAGCAGTCTCACATTTCATGCCAGCAGCCTGGAGGGGAGATCAGGGCTAAGGCCTGAGGATCCTATCTGATTAACATCTTCAAAATATTTCCACAAGCTCCAGTGAGCAGCCCAACCCTCACTGAGAAGGACCCAGAGCTCCACCCCAGCATCCTGTGTCTAGGGCCAAACTTCACCCTCATTAAGGTTTCTGGAAGGGGTTGGCTCCTGGTGTAGCCACAAGAAAGTTGCCCACATGAGCCACAGGTGGTCAGGGCATAGACTGCTAGGTGCCTGTCAGCAGCACTGCCTGGGAGTAGGGGCAGGGGCACGCCATTACCGTCCCCCATGCTGTATCTCTTCTCCTCATAGCTGGAGTCTGTGTATTCCAGCATCAGGCGGATGGGATGCGTTAGCTGGGAGCGACAGAGAGGCACACGTCAGAGGCAGGCCATGGACCCTGGGAGGTGCCCAGCTCCGGCCAAGTCCAAGTCCAGGAGCACCACCTATCGTGCACACGCGCAGATGCACACACGGGCACACCGGTGCTCAGAGGTAAGGAGACCCTGAGCGCTGAAAAGGCACCGGCAGAGAGACCCGGAGAACCCTCACGACGCAACGCTCCTTGCCGGCTGCTCCTCACGCCCCGGGCCTGGGCCCTCCTCCCACCCATCAGGCGGACACCGCACTCACTCCGCGGACATTCCAGTAACCCAGGATCATGGGCATGGTGCTGGTTCCCTGCGCTGGGCAGACAGGCTTCGGGAGCTCAGAAGGGGGTCTTATCTCGCTAGCAGGGCAGGCCGGGGCGGGGCCTAGCGCTGGCTTCCTCCCTACCCTCGCCTCTTCCCCTCTTCCCCTCTTCCCCCGCCCACCAGGATGGCCGCTAACTCGTGGGCGGTGCTGCCCTCAGCCCTGGGGTGAGAGCCCAAGCTGGAAGGCTGTGCTAGAAGCGAGATCTGGAAGCTCAGAAGCCCAACGCGGGCTCATTCCGTTTCTCCCTCAGAACTGCTTGTCCTGCGTCCCGAGGAAGGGCGGGGTGGCCAAGACGGCTGCCAGACTGCAAAAACAAATCTAACCTCTCCCTTCTCCTCACAAGCTCAGTGGCATGGGCCCTGGGAGGTACAGGCCACCTGCGTCAAGCCATAAAGGGGAGTCCCCGCCTGAGATTTTAATTCAGCGCCACCACTGGAAGAAAAGAACACTTGCCAAAAAGAAAAAAGAAAGAAAAGAAAAGAAAAGAAAAGAAAAGAAAAGAAAAGAAAAGAAAAGAAAAGAAAAGAAAAGAACACTTGCAAATCCAAAGGTTCTTTGATGCCTTCCTTATAAGGCATGAGGGCTCCCCACCCAGGAACAGAGTCAGTGAGGTGGGCATGGCCCCAGGACAAGGGCTAGAGACTCTGAGACTCTGTGGTCTCCTAGCTTTCCTTTAGGGAACTGGAGAAACTGGGCACTTCAGTTAACTGGTTTAAGTTACCCTATTTGTGAATCCAAATGCAAGAACATGATAGAGTAGCAGGCAGGGTGACAAAGATGTCCCTCTGCAGTATACTCCCACTGTGATGTCCTGCCAGCCAGCTAGAGACTGCCCTGCTGACCAGCTCAGGGCTCGGGGTACAGTGGGCACAGCTGGCATGTGAGCTAGGGTGGAGATCGGGGCTCCAAGGGACCGGACACCTCTCCTGGTTCCAAGGCAAGCAAGAGTGTCCAGAGGGGACCCTCGAAGGACTCCACACAGCACCACAGCCAGGCCAGGCCAAGCCCTCCAGCTGCCCAAGTCCCTGGATTCTAACCTGACCCCAGTTCCTGACCCATATTTGACCTGGATGTTAGACACGAACTCAAGTGTCCTACGAAATCACAGTGTCATATTGAACCTGTGGTACAAGCGGCCCAAGATATCTTATCAGTAATACTATCTTATCTGTCCACTTTCTTCAAAACAGAAATTTGTTGCAACATGAAGAGATGTGTACAACATTGGCCAGTGTTTTTTGGAGGTTCTCTAGGGCAGCAGCTTTGTGCTCACGCACAGCAGCTGTGGAGAGTCGGGGGGGCGGGGGAGGTGGAGGAACACAGCAGTGAGCACACAGTGGGGAACCTAGAAGAGCCTCGAACTCATTCTGCACATTTCTTCAGGCTCTCACTGTATGAAAACAACACCTTGGAAAGATAAGAAATACCGCACGTTCCAGAACATGTCTTCATAGATGACTAGTTGAAATAAAAGTTTCAACAAAAAGATTTCATCTTCTCTGTATGAGAAGCATTCTGAATTATTAATTCTTAAACATGCTTTTACTTTACTATGAAAAAAATGAAGGGCTGGGGAGATAGCTCAGCAGTCTAAGCACCTGTCTGGCAAGCACAAGGACCCAGGTTCGATCCCCGGTACCACATGTTTCCCAGCCCTGGAACCTTGGGCATGCCATGCCAGCAACTGAAACCAGGCGTGGTGGTTCACCCCTGTAATCCCAGCACTGGGAGGCTGAGACAGGAGGATCACTACAAGTTGGAACTGCATAGGAGACCCTGTCCCAAATAAATAAATAAACTAATTAATTAATTAATTTTTAAAAATGAAAGTCTCCATCCACTGGTCTAAAATAGGAGGCAGGATACAACAGAGCAAGTGTGGTTTGGGCTTAGCTGCAGTCAGACAGGGCTGAAACTGGACCTCACTGGGCCCAGGGCTGCATGCAGTTACGCTGGTGCTAGGCCCATGGAGCTGGGCTACACAGAGAGAGATCCAGGCCTGCTCCTCAAAGACACAAGCACTGATGGTCAGGATTAGCAGCTCGGCTTTCACACAGGACACAGCCATGACAGGAAGGGGACTGTGCTCTTTTTAGGACGAGGCTAAGACTTTTAATAGTATGACTGAGAAATGCCTTATGCAGGAAACAATAAAGACTACAAAGACCTTACGTATGAGAAGGATAAGGAAAGAAGGAAGTATGCAGGCTCATTCCAGCACAGCAGAAGCCTGGGTATTCTCCAGCTCCTCGGCAATAGAGAGTCCTGCTTCCTGACTATAGTGTCCTACCCTTACAACAGCCCACTGGATGCTCCACACGGCCAGTGGTGCGGGCACAAGTCTTGGGAGAAAACACGTGGACTTCAGGTAATTACAGATCATGTTCTGCCAGTGGGCGACGGACTGCAGGAGGGCTGGGTATGCAGCTCCTTTGGTGCCTGAAAATCTCTCCTCCAGGTACCAATCTTGTCCCATGGACTCCATGGGTCAGCATGACACAGCCTGCTCAGGTTCCAGCACTGGTTCCTTTAACCAATGTGGGCCTTATAAGCGTGACTGGGTAGGAGACCTTATACTTTGTACCATGTGATCTAGAAAGGGTTTTTTTTTGTTTTGTTTTGTTTTGTTTTGGGGGGGGGGCAGAACCAGTGATTGCCTTTGCGTTTGCCAAGAAAGCGCTTGTTCTACTAATCCATCTCCCTGGCCCTAGAAAGTTTAATGGAGGCTTGGAAAATTCCTGCAAAAGCCCTGGGATACTGGTTCTGTGCTCACCTGTTATTGAGAGGGAAGTTAAGATACAGGAGGTCAAATGACTTTCTCCAGCTGCCAAAGCTAGTGAATGAGACAAGGGCGGCGCAGCCCCCGCTCTGCCTCCCCAAGTCTGCACTCCTCATGCTGGCTTGCCTTCTGCTCTCCAAGGGAGGCCCCTTCACACCCTCTCTGCACAGATGTTCTTTAAAGAGGGAAGTTTCTCCACGCCTATATTTGCATACAGAAGGGATCTAACCCAAAGACCTGGAATAGGCCAGTACAGGTTGAAAGAGTCCAGTCATGCCCAGTGAGTAAGCAAATCCCGGATTAAAGGATCAGGGCACGGGCAGGCCCACAGAGAAAGGCTGAGCAGGGTTCTCATCAGACCCCCAAAAGCCAATGGTCTACGTTTCCCTAAGGGGTACTGTAGGCAAAGTTGCGGGACAGTCAGGGAAAGGTAAGGCCCTTCCTGAGGTCTCTGGCAAATCCTGTCTAGAAAGAGTTCGAACCTTTGCTAGAGAAAGGTAGAAAAAGAAGTAGGGAGAACTGGTAAGCCGCCTGGTCCCACCCACTTGGTACCCAGGCCCCAATTCTCATCTCTCCACCTCTAGTTAAGTACAAAGAGACAAGTGGGGAGCAGGCTATGGCATGGAAACTCTTTAGTGGGTAGAATATATACTCACACCTTTTATATTAACATATAAATATATATATATATGTTAATGCACTAATGCATACATGGATCCCTTTACTACATGCTAATTCAGCCTTGTATGTATGGCCCATCATAAATTCAGAGATAGCACCTTAGCAGAATAAAGAAGGACGAAAGGATTTTGCCCAAGAATTTTCACGCAGGTAATAAACAAGGTCAGTGGCCACTTCGGAGTCCCAGAGCCTAAAACAGCCAACTAAGTCATAACAATCCTTTCTTAGCATGGACTAAAAGGGGCTAAAAACCAAAGCCCTGAGCATAGGCTCTGGGCTTACAGCCTTACTCCAACATAGTAGCTCTCTATCTTCTCATTTCCTTCTGTCTTCAGTGAAGTGATTTTGTTACTCCTTTTAAAATTAGACCTCTAACATTATATTTATAGAAGTTTACGGTTCCCAGATAAATAAAGTTTACCCTTAAGAGACATAACAGTACCTGAATTCAATATCATTGCACCTCAGACTACTTCATCTCCACCCCTGGGGCCCATGACCCTGAGGAGTACCCACACCAGGACCTGTTGGGAGCCATGGAAGCTAGAAATTGGTCAAATGTGTGAAAGCAGGACTAGGCCTCAGTGCCTAATACAGTCAAGCTACCTCAGTCCTGAGGTAAGCATCCGGATTGGTTAATGTCAGCTATTAGTCACTAGGCAACCTTGTGTCACGCGCTACTAACTTTGCAAAGGTATAAATAAACACCCCCATTGTGATGCTGGGGTCTGTCTCCAACCAGGCAGATGTGCCACCACCTAACCTAGCTCTTGTCTTTTAGTCTATCTTTTCCTCATTCCTGCCTCTGTTTGTCCTGGTACAACAGATCACACTGAAAGACTGAGGGATCCCTACAGGACAATGAGTGTGCCAATGATTTCAAAGGTTTAGAGAGATCTGCCACTGCCAGCGCCCACCAAGCCAGGCCCAGGTGACCTTGCACTACAGCTTTCTCATCCTTTCCTCTAACAGTCACGTCAGCTCTGGCACAATCACCATGGCCACTCTGCCTGGGCCAGAAATAGAGCTGATAAGAAGGACCTGAGAGAGCCTGGAGCTGGACAGAGTGGGCAAGGAAAGCATATTCCTGGCTAGAAGCCCTATCTCACTAAAGTCTCCAATTCCCCAACTTCTAACACAGTACACTTCATTGGAGTCAGACAAGTAGATACGGGCTGACCCAGGGTAAGTAGTGAAGTGGGGTCCAGGTTGTCCTGCCCAGTATGCAGATGGCAGCCCTGTCATTATCTAGGTGCTCAGAGATCAGCAGGATTCAGAGGAGAAATGGTGTCCAGCATTTGGCAGCCATGGCTGGAGCAAGGACCCCATTCCCGAGAGTGGGGCTTAATTGTCTGGAGACACCTTTGCAAACACAGGACTCAGGAGGCCACAGACAGGTGGAGATCTTCTCTGGGCCCTAAGCTTGGGACACAGGCAGGAGGAGCTGAGGCTCTAGGAAGAGCCTTCCCACACAGGCTCCACACAGCTGCTGAGGTCCCCAGCTCTAGTGAGGGAACTATCCCATTTCCTCTAACTAAGGGAAACCAGACGCCTGCTGGAGGCTTTACGCCCTGTGTGATTAAAGCACCTATATAGAAAGTGCGCTCAGCGATCCTGCAAGATCACCTCCATGCATAGCAATTATCAGCAAAGAACCTGAGGTACTGAGAGGCTAAGCCACTTCTTCATGCCCGCACAGCTAAGAAGTGGGACGGGGCCGCATGCAGCCTGCCTGCATCTCTCTGGCTCTGTGCTCTCCCCAACATCCCCCATACCTGCCCACAGGCGGCCCTGGCAGCCTCTCTGTGCACAAACATTCTCCTTTTCATAGGTGGGCTCACACCTGCAGGATCTAGCAGAACAAAGGGCCTGAGAGCAGTCAGTGAGAGTGCAAGGTCAGTTCCCTTATCAGCACAATGTGTTTGTTTATCCCATCGGCCTGGTGAGATGTGGCAATGATAACCTGGAAGCAATCAGTGTAAGATGTGGGAACAGGTTCTGGCATGCAAAGCTGGTGCTTGTAAATATTCTTTCATTTTGGCTCCAGGGCTAGGGAAAAAAGAAAAGAAGAAAGTACACCCAACAGCAGGAAGAGCAAAATGCTAGCTCCAAGCAAGAAATACAATCATCCAGGTTGGGAAATGTATGCAGGCTCTGGAGCTGAAATATATGGTGCTAATCAAGATTACTGTACGCGAGGAAATGCACACAGGTGACCTGCAGAAGGCAGAGGTTGGATGGCAGGAAGGCTCACAACCTAGGACAAAGGACAGCTTCCCCTCTAACCTGCCATGTGCCCTGCAGACCGTGGCCACATCCCCCAGGAACTGTGAGAAGAGCTTCATCATTTCAGAGTTTTGGCTTCCGAGCCTCATGAGGATGAAGTAGCTGTTGCCACCCCCAGACATAAACTCCCTGTAGAGAGGTCAGGTTACTCAATGCTGTGCAGGACACGTGCTGGCCAGGGTGAGCCGCCATCTTCACCAAGATTGGGGCTATGGCAGTGTGCAAGCCTCCATTGCATTCATCGTTTATTGGACCTCTACTTAGGTCCAGACACCATCTGTTAGCCGTGACTGGAAGTCACACAGGATTGTGGCACTGTTCCTCAAGCTGTTACCACTAGTGTCTAAACCACCTCTTGCAAGTCAGACCTAGGAACACTGTGGGCACCAGCAAGGCGGTGAGCTCAGATGGGACTCGGAATTTAGAAAGCAACATGAAAAATGCTCAGGAAAACAGTCCAGCGATATACCTCATGGAGAGACAGAGAAGGCCTTAGACTTTTGCATCGTTTTAAAACCATGCAATAAGTTTATGAGGGCAAAAGGAGAGAGAAAAACACAGACCTTCAGCAGAATGTGAACAGCCTGTTGGGAAGAACCATCCAGGCCTGTGCATGTGGAGGAAACAGCACTGGGAACCAGCTGGGAGAAATCTGAAGGGGAGGGTGCCCTTCAAACCCAGGGTGTTCTCCTAGGTTGAGTCTGTGTTCTAGGACTGTGACTCTTTAAACCAGCTGAAGAGTAGACCCATGGCAGAAGCCAGTGATCACAGCAAAGGGAATCTGACCCCAAATGTTAAAGTCTATATTTCAGGGGAGAAGAACATGGCTTATACTCTATAAAGGATGAGAATTGACTCCATTCATTTGACCTGACCTTGGGACTGAAGAGTCACTCTTGGTAAGTGAAGGATCTGTTCACACAGCAAGTGACACAGGAGTTCACATGGCAAACGACGCCATAGAGGAGCTGGGCCCCTGACTCAACCCTGCCTCACTAACCCGGGTCACAGGTGCATTCACAAACTCAGGGCTATAGCACAGCGTGGCCAGCTGCATGTGGCTGTCCTTAACCTGGTTCTCCAAAATGTCCACATGAATCTTCTCCTCTTGTCTCCCCACCTATAGTCCACATCAGAGAGACTCACCCTCAGCTTCTGATCCCAGCCATGCCCAGAGAGGATCATGTCCCCCTACACCCGGCAGCTGGCTCTACTCACACAGGTTGTGCTTGCAGGCAATGTAGCACGGGATGGCATTGCTCCGGGTGAGCTTGTGAGACCCATCAATTACGTAGGGCAGCTGCATGGGCAGCTAGAGAAGATCAGGAGGGATTCTAGGTTCCAGCATCCCTTCCCTGAGGTACATCAAATGTGACATACTCAGCACGTCCACTCATTGCTAGCACTGCACACAGTAATGTAGAATGACTGAATGTACTGGGATACCACTATCCCAGAAATACAGGGCAGACACATGACTATGAGGAAAGAGAAGCACTGAATGGGAAACTTCTACATGGGAAATGAATTGAGGGTGAATCGCCTTCATTTCCCCCAAACTACCCCATGCCCTCTGCTTCCCCTGGGAAAGTCCAGCTGGACTTCTCATTCAGCCACTGGCCTGCTCACAGTCAGAAGCTCTGTGAAGAGCAAACCTCTCTTGAGTCCCTCTCTCCTTCCCACGTTACTCTTCCACGGAGTCAGGAAGCCAGAGCCCTGAGATGGTGGATCTGGAATCTTGGTCACTGAGTCTCACATTCCAAGGCTGCAGGGCCAACTGTGCCAGTAAGGACTGTGGGCCCAACAGGACCAGGGCTTATGAAGGAGCCAGGGAAGTGCTAAGGTGTATCTATGCCAACCCAAGTATAGATTCAGTGTACACAGTCCCCTCCCAGTAGGGCCAAAGTGCACACCAAAGAAGTGTTTGAAGGGCCAGGCTGGGGGTGTAGCTGGAAGAGGGCCTCCAAGGTGCACCATAGCCATCCAGGGCATGCCCTACTAGGCATCAATCATCAGCATTTGTTTTGTTTGTTTGTTTGTTGGTTTGTTGGTGGTTTGTTTTGTTTTGTTTTCTTCCTCGAATGCCTTCAGGGCACTTTTGGCCAGCGGGAGAGTTGTGAGGTTCGAACTCCAGGAACCTGAGGCTGACAGCTTTGTGGAAGCAGCCACTTAAAGGACTGAGCTAGGGACAGGCCCCCCAATCATCAGCATTTGGCAAGGATCTGAGCAGGAGGGCCGGTAACCACTTCCCACAGTGTATCGCTGTGCATCTCTTCTACTTGTAGCTGGTGTCTGTGCACTGCAGGAGGAAGCAGGTAACATGGGCCAGCTGGGACAGATGACCCATGACAGAGGTCAGAGATAAAGAGAGCCTGCTGATACCATATCTACTCCAATTGACTGCCCATGTCTAGGCCTTACAATGCCCCCATATGCCACACATGAATGAACTCCTGGAGGGATGGCAGAGGATCCCAGCAAGTCCAACAAGGATTTACCTCTGAGAACCTGCCAGCCCTACCCAGCATGCCTAGGACCCTTCCTCTTCCACTGGCCAGGTGAGCTCTCAGCTCACCCCACAGATGTCCCAGTAAACCAGGATCATTGGCCTGGGGCTGGTGCCATGCATGCACCAGCAGGTCTCTGTGAATCTGACTTCCTAGTTCTGGGAGCTGTGGGGCGCACAGGAGCAGGGTTTGGCCACACTGCAGACCTTGGCTCAACCCTGCCCATCCTAAATTCCTTCCAACCCAGAGCATATATACCAATACTATTAACTTGTACACACAAGAACATACATTTTAAGTAACGTAAGGATAGGAGAAACTTATCTCACAGGTACCCATGAAAGAGCTTAACTAAGAATGACAGCCCCACAGCCGGTTCACAGCCAGCCAAGAGAGGTCTCGTGAAAGCTGAGAATAGGAGGCAGGATCCTGGAGCCCAGTGGATGTGCTGCCCCCTTGACTCCCAAACTTTCTGGGCCCAGAGGGTGGGGGTGGAGGTGACTTGGGGTGACTCAAGTGCTACACAGCTGTGAATACTGATGAAGATCCATTTGCCATTCATGCCTTGCTGTGCCAACCAGTTCCATGGGCCTGTGAGTCCGCTGGGAATTTGGGGAGCCAGAAGGCAGGTGTGAGCTTCAATGATGCTACAAACTGAGACGCCAGGTACAGAAAGAGATCTTTTATTGTCTACAGAATCTCTCACAGGGCTCCGTAACCTAAAGGGGTCAACAATGTGGCAGGAACTCTCAAAACCCTTCCCTCGGGAAGCCAGCCACAGCCAGGGTCACCCTTGGAAGGAGCAGCACCAGCTGTCCAGTGCAGACAGCCTGACGCAGAGACAAAAATAGAGCAAGTGTGGATCACATGGGACAGGGGCAGAGGTCTCACTAAGGTACAGGGGGGCCCACCAGGCAAAACTGGTCTTCCAGGCACCCTGGGGTCGGCCCCAGGGTGTGCCAGGCTGCAAGGAGAGGGTTCCAACCCAGTTCCTCACAGCAGACCCAGCCACCAACAGGCAGGCTAGTCAGGCTAGTCAGGCTGGGCCGTGGGCAGCAAGAAGAGAATGAGCTCTTGGCTACCTCCTTCTGCCCGTCCAGAGCCCTACTTGTTGCCCCAGGTGGCCACCTTTGTATACAGAGGTGTTGGGAGGAAGCGGTTGGACTTCATGTAGGCAGAGATCTTCTTCAAGCCCTGCAAGGAGTAAAGACAAAGCATATGCTCCTGGTCAGCAGCGGCGCAGAGAGGTGAAGTGACTTTCTCCTGTTCACACAGCTAGGAAGCGGGACAGGTGTAGACGCAGCTGCTCTCTCTCCGCGTCCATGCGCTCTCTGCTGCACACCCTCCTGCCACCCCCACCAAGGACCTGTCATTCCCTGGGTACAGACGGTCCTTTTCACGGAGAGTAACACACACGAGTAACCTAATAGGACAAAGCACGGTGCCAAACAGCCCCCAGATCTCCCTCAGTGACTCAGCAAAACCTGGATGAAAGTGTATCAGCAGAGCTCAAGCAGCCCAGGAGGCTTGCGTGCAGTTGTTACTCAATCAACCCCTAAAGCTGCAGCCCTCAGCAAGGCCGGCCTGGCCCTGCCCTGCCCCCTCTCCATGGCCACGCCCAGTCTTGCACAATCGCTAAGTCTAGCAGCCTGGCTCAGCGCCAGCACTGATGGAACCCAGCTGAGAAACACTTTATTATTATGGAAGGGAAAGGAAGGCAGATTCCAGGCTGAAAAACCTCTTGTACTAATACCTCAAATTCCCAAATCTCTAATCAAGTAGGTTTTGTGGGTTACGAAGTGGAATCTGCAGGACCCAAGATCCACTAGGAAGCGCTGTGCGGGCTATGGCCTCGCTCCGGGCAGCAGCGGGTGCACCTCAGCCTGACTCGCCTGCTGCTCCCTGCTCGCGCAGTCCGGGACGGCAGGGTGGGGGCAGAGGGTCTCTGCATGCGTGCTGGGCCTGCACGGAGCCTCGTATAGAGAAGATGGGTGAACACCACACCCATGACACAAAGAGAACCCTTGCGATTTTAAAGGAGGATAAGGTGGAAAGGGTGCAAATAAGACATGGGCTACCCAAAATTCAAGATAAAAATCCTCCCACAGGTGAGCTCCAACAAGTGCTTAATTCAGCAAAAACTATACCCTGGGGTTTCAGTGCTTCTCCTGTCTGGGGTCCAACTGAACAAAGAGCTCTGAAAGTGTCATGTTGTCTGTGCCCTGATTTTTCACATCACCCGGCCTCATCACAGCCCTCCTAATGCCAGCTGCACACATTCCTCACATCTTCTCTTGCTTCCAAGGGTGCTGAGCCTGAAGTCCACGCTGGACAATCCAAGCCTTGGGCTTTTCTTCTGGGCACAAAGCAGATTCACTGCCTGCAGCCTTAGAAGCCAGAAGCCACCAGGGAGCCCACACAGTCTGTACCGGTGCTAGAACATTCAGCGACTGAGTCGCGCTCCACAGCCTCAGTTCCCTGATCTGTGCAGTGGCGCTACTAATTCTACCAGCCTTATAGGAATGTTCTAAGGATAAATTTCACACGATGGGTGTAAGACATGAGTGTTGATCCTGGCAGACATCTGGTGCTCAATAAACGCTAGGGTTTTTTTTTTTTTGCTTTTGTTTTTTCAGCTCAAGCACTAAGAAAGCATCACAAGGGGCTGGTGAGATGGCTCAGTGGTCTAAAGCACCTACTTAGAACAAGC
>NW_004524660.1:2062164-2071340 GCF_000260255.1 Octodon degus
AAAGAAAGAAAGAAAGAAAGCATCACAAAAGAGAGAAGGGAAGGAAAGCTGACAACCAAGGGCTAGGAGGACGAGAAGCGTCACCTCAAAGCGAGCAATGAAGTCCTTCAGGTTAGGGAACGCCTCCAGGCACTTGGGATCAAATATGCGGTGCAGGTCAAGTATATCATAAGCGAGGAAATCCACGTAGGTGATCTGCAGAGAGCAGAGGATGGGTGTGGTAGGAATTCTATAGCCTGGGAAGAAAAGAAAGAATGACAACACCCAACCCTTTCTGCTTTACCTTGTCACCAACGAACCACTGCTGTTTCCCTAGGAAGTCAGAGAAGAGCTTCATCTTCCCAGGGAGTTGTTCCAGGTACTCAGGCCTCAGTTTCTCCTAGGGAAGAAAACAGTTGCCACCACCTTCACATACAACAAGTTCCTCGGCAGAGAGGCCAGGTTTTGCTGGACCTGCTCATAGCCCCAGCTGGACAGGTGAGGAGCCATCTTCCAAGACTGGAACTGGGTTGGTGCCCACACTGTGATTTCATACATCAGAGCTTATTAGACTAGTACTTGATACTTGATCCCATCCTTCTGAGGGGACAGGAAGTCAGAAAGACCCGGTAAACTATCACCACTCATATCCCAAACTTGGAAGCCAGCTATGAGCACCCGAGCACTTGGCTGGTTTTGGACTTGATGTTAAGTAGAATAAAAAAAAAAAAACTCCGGGGAATAAGATGATAGTTCTTCCTAGTAGGTTCTAGAAGAATGAAACACATATTGTAGGGTTTTTTCTACCAAATTGAGGAGTATTTGAGGTAGAAAAGGACAGGGAAGAACAGAGGTGCTGTGGATGACCCTGAGCTGTTGATTAATTTAACTGTTGAGTCATGCTGCTGGGAAGGCACAGCTCTGGGACACAAGAGGGCAGCGGTTGGAACCCAAGGGTTCTAATCCTGCTAAGGGTTCCACTGTCAAGGGTTCCACGACATAAGTGAAGTCTTTATAGCATCTATGTTTAAATATCATCTTCCATTTGTACTTTACCTTTATGGTCTTTTAACATATAGTTCTCTTTCTCTTCTCTCTCTCTCTCACTGGGAAATGAACCAAGGCCCTTCGCACTGAGCTAACCCCCCATTCTTTTTATTTTTTATTTTGAGGTAGGGTCTTACTAAGTCTTCAAGTTACCCCAGCCAGGCTGGAACTCATGATCATTGTGCCTCAGCCTCCCAGAGTGCTGGAATTATAAATATGTACCACATTACCTGGCTTAATAGTGTCTTTTGAAAGATAAACATTTTTAAGTTTAATGTGTAGCAAGTTATCAAATTTAGTTTTATGAGCATTGCTTTTCTAAGAATACAAAAATCACAAATTTGTTCTTTTGTTCTTCTAGAAGTGTTAATATTTTGTATATTATACATGCATCTTTCAAGAATTTGAATAAATTTTTAGATTGGACTTCAAAAAAAAAAAGAAAAGGGGCTGGTGAGATGGCTCAGTGGTCTAAAGCACCTACTTAGAACAAGCTTAGCAAAGCACAGGGACTGCAGTTCAGTCCCCCAGCACCACATGCCAGCCAGCCCTGCCCCCTGGTAGGCTGAGCTGACCACACACACACAAAGAAATAAATAAATAATTTTTTTTAAAAAAAGAAAAGGGTTCCACAACAGTCCTTCACCTCAGGTTCCTTTTCCTCCTAGGCTCAGTATGCCTGATCATGAGTAGACAGATGGTGTGAAAGAGGTGGGAGAGGACCCAAATCCAGAGGTACAAGTTGAAGGGAAGTACGTACAAAGACTATACTTGGGAAACTCCCCACCCTGAGGAATCTGGACTATAACCTATGTGTTGGCACTATGGAGCACTGGTGGCAGCACAGGGAATGATCTGGCATGCAAGGAGCTTGATGGAATTCACTTTAGAAATAAGGAACCACACAGATGGGAATCCAAGAATCCTCATTCATAATCTCAATGGACCCAACCCAGTCGGAGCAAGAGATAACTCACAAAGTTTGGGCTGTAGCAGAGCGTGGCTAGCTGATCAGAGATGTCCACAGTCTGGTTCTCCAGAATGTCCACACGAATCTTCTCTTCTTCTGTCTCCCCACCTATAGTCCACACCAGAGACTCACCCTCAGCTTCTGACCCCAGCCATGCCCAGAGAGGACCATGTTCCCCCACATCCAGCAGCTGGCCCTACTCACACAGGTTGTGCTTGCGGGCGATGTAGCGCAGGATGGCGTTGCTCTGGGTGAGCTTGTGAGTCCCATCAATGAGGTAGGGCAGCTGCATGGACAAGCAGGAAGGGCAGGTGGGATTCTAGGTCCCAGCACCCCTTCTAAGTTATGGCCGCTGTGACACATCCAGTGTGCCTACTCATGGCCAGCCCTGCACACATATAGAAACACAGGGCAGACAACAGGAGAGAGGCTAGCTGAGTTGCAGTACTAGTCCTGAAGCGTCTAAGCAAGAAGAGATGAGGTAGGGATGACTTGAATTTCTCCGCATCACCCCATCCTTTCACCTACATTGGGAAAGTCCAGGCCCAGCTTGAACTTCTCATTCAGCCACTGGCTTCTGTCGTAGTCGGGAGCTGTAGTGCAGAACATGAAGTGAAATCAAACCTCTCATGTGTCCATCTCGCCTTCCCGTGGTACTCTCCCAAAGAGCTGGACAAGAACCCTGAGACAACGGATCTGGGATCTTAGCCAGTCTAACGCAAGGTAAAATGTAAGGGCTTCTATGGGCTGTGGACCCAACAGGACTAGGGCTTACAAAAGGTTCAGAAAAGTCCTAAAGAGGATCCGACCCAATGACAGATAGAGAAGGATGGGCACTCCACTCTTAGTGTGACCAAGAAGAGACTGCTAAGGTAAGCAACAGGTATCCAAGGCATGGGCTTTCAGGTACCAGTCATTCATTAGGACTAGTCAGGGATCTGGGTGGAGGGTGGAGGGCGCCATTACCATCCCCCATGCTGTATCTCTTCTCCTCATAGCTGGTGTCTGTGTATTCCAGGAGCAGGCGGATGGCATGGGCCAGCTGGAACAGATGGCCAATGGCAGAAGTCAGAGACAGAGGACCTGCCTGTGAGCCCCCATCTTCTCCTAACAGTCTCACAGGCAATTGCGTGCTTGCACATCTGCGAGCTCTTGGGCGCAAAGAGGGACAGGCAGAGGCCTCCAGGTAAGTCCGCGGTTTGGTCCGCTTTATCCCGCCCCCAGCTGCGCGGCTTTTGCAGCCCGGCAGCTTCCTCCCACCCAGACAGACCGCTCGCTCACCCCGCGGATGTCCCAGTAGCCCAGCGTCACGGGCATTATGCTGGTGCAGCGGACTGAACCAACTGCCCCCAACAGCACTAGGATATGACTTCACCCCCGTGGTCCACTAGAGATGGGCAAGGCCTGCTCAGCTTCACATCCGGAGTTCAGAGGATCAGCTCCAGTCCAACAGGCCGGAAACAGCGAGGACCCACCCCTTCCGGCCTAGCCACTCACAGAGCTGGCCCAGCCCCGCCCCAACCCGGCCTGGCCACGCCCATACCCGGTCTGGCCACGCCCCGCAAACGCCCCTTCCGGATTCCCGTGCCGCGGGACCCGGAGACCAGATCCAGAGCGTCTAGTGCTTCGCCTCTTTCTCACTTCTGCGGGCCCGACCCCGGCTGTCGAGTTCTTTGGGGTTTGTGGAGGTCCAGGCTGCCAGGTTAAGGCCAGAAGGGGCGTCCCCAGCCAGAGAATGTTAACTCGCGCTTCATCCCTGTAAATCCTACGAGCGAGACGGCCCGCGAGGTGACGTTTGGAGAGGCAGGACCCGCAGGTCGCAGCTCCTGGTGCCCGAGCTCCCGCGCTCCCTTGCAGGAGAGTCATGTAGGTCCCGGCTCAGGAAGCAGTTTGCTCACTGTGAGGCTGTGGTTGCAATTAAGCAAGCAAGCAAGCGCACACACACACACACACACACACACACACACGAGTGTGCTCGGCCCTGTGAATAGCCATGCGCCTGTCACCTAACAACGAGTTAGCCAGTTTCTTCATTGTGCGACCATCAGCGCCTACTTTCACAGACTGAGTTGGTCAGTCTTTTAAGGCTGACGTGCTGATGTCATCCATCAAGAGATGGGACAGACACGAGGTGTGCGCGGCTGCTTCTGCATAAGGTGGCACTGTGTTTTACAGAAAGTTTTTTACATCAGTAGGAAGAGTATAATATAGATATGCCAATAAAGTGTAGGAAATATGTAAACTAGTAATGTAAAGAGTTAGCAGAATTTTGTGCCTTCACTGTGGGAAATTATTTTTTTAAAAATCCTTGTGCTTCCTGTTATCTACGCTAAGAAATGTGTTCTCCCTCTCGGCTCAAGGCTGTTCAACAATAAATAACTGTTTCTTGTCAAGGCAGCAAGCTAAAACAAACTCCCTCCCTGACCATCTCCTGTAAAGTAGTCTGCTTAAGAGGTATCTTGTAAAAATATACACTTACCACTAAGCTGTAAAAGACCCTTTAGTTACAGTTTGCAGCTGTGTCAAATAAATGTAGTTTTCTATTGTTTTGTGCTATATAACAACTTCGCTTACCAAACTGGATGTGATTTCTGTTATAAATACCCCCCTGCTACCTACGACCGGGGGCTGATCAGCCTTCTCCTGCGTGAGAAGTGGCTGATGGACCTGAGCACAGTAAATAAAAGGTTCTATTCAAATTTCTACCTGGCTGATCTGGTTCCTATGCTGAGTGATCCATAACAGTAACAGAGTCATATATTATTAGTATTAAATGTTATGTACTTCACATAATTGTGCTTTGTTTTGTTTTGTTTTTTTTTTTCTGCTTTTGGATTTTGTGAGATGGGTCTCATTTTGTTGCCCGCACTCAACTTGCACTGGTGGGCTCAAGTGATCCTCCTGCCTCAGCCTCCCAAATAGCTGGAACTACAGGCATGACTCGGGTTGATTTATATACCACTTTTATACAGCTGGCAGCAGAATTGGTTTGCCCACACTTCAGCACCACAATTGCATGAGTGATATGTCACACTAGGACATTAGGAGGGTTACAGCACACCAAGGGACAGAAATTCTCTAGCTCGATTATCTGTCAAACCACTTCTGTGTATGTAGTCTTTGATGAAAATGTGATTGATACTTAACATTTCTCGTCATATATTAAGAGCCTGTCATTCTGAGTTTTATATTCTTGATATTGGAAAGAAAAATTCCAAATCCAACTAAGGAAATAATTTTTAAAGGTAACATTAATTAGCATAACTTTGAAAGACATTGGTTACTTCTTCATTGAAAAAGCAGTTGTTTAATTTCCACCACAGATTAGCCACAATAAATAAGGCAGTCCCCTGAAGACTATATTTTGATTGCTAAAAAATAGAAGTAAGAGGGCTGGCAAGATAGCTCAGTGGACTGAGTGCCTGCTTAGGCGAGCGCAAGGACCAGGGTTCGATCCCAGAACCACATGCCATGCCAGCACCAGCCTCAGGTGCGCTAAGCTGTCCACTGAGACCTGGCATGGTGCCCCAGGAGGGGGGCACCACTGAGGAGGCTGAAAACAGGAGGATCACTAGTAGTCCAAGCTAGTGTCGCAAGACCCCATGCCAAATAAATAAAAGATTTTAAAGAAAAATTTAGACAAATCCAAGCAGAGTCTATAAAGAATAAAGAATAATTCATGAATTGAGAATAATTGAAAGCCTTCGCTTTAAGGTTAGGAACAAGACAAGGATGCCCACTGTCACCACTCCTGTTCAATATAGTTCTGGAAACACTAGCCAGAGCAAAGAGACAAGAGAGAGAAATAAAAGGAGTAATGACTGGAAAGGAAGAAGCGAAATTATCATTATTGGAAGATGATGTGATATTCTACTAGAAGACCCCAAAAACTCAACCAAGAATCTTGTAAATTTAAAGTAGCATAGCAGGGGCTGGTGAGATGGCTCAGTGGTCTAAAGCACCTCCTTAGAACAAACTAAGCTAAGCAAAGCACAGGGACCGCGGTTCAATCCCCAGCACCACATGCCAGCCAGCCCCGCCCCCTGGTGGGCTGAGCTGGCCACACACACACTAAATAAATAAATAAATAAATAAAGTTATAAAAAAAATAAATAAAGTAGCATAGCAGAATAAAGGGTCAGTACTCAGAAATCAATAGCATTTCTATACACAACAACCACACTAAGAGAGAAATTAGGGAAACCATGCTTTTCACAATAACACCCTCAAAAATGAAATACTTAGGAATCAATCTCACAAAAGAAGTAAAAGGTTTATACAGTGAAAATTATAGTACTCTGAAAAAAGAGATCAAAAAGAATATCCAAAATGGAAAGATTCTTTGCTCATGAATAGGAAGAGCCAACATTGTGAAAATGGCCATACTCCCCAACTTGTTATTCAGATTCAATGTAATCCTAATTAGGGGCCAGGAAGATGGCTCAGTAGACTAAGCGCTTGCCTGGCAAGTGTAAGGGCCTGAGGTCAATCCCCAGTTCCACCAAAAAAAAAAAAAAAGTAAATAAAAATAAAAAATAAATAAAATGTAATCCCAATTAAAATACTATTAGTATACATCACAGATCTAAAGAAAACATTACTAAAATTCATCTGGAACCAGAAAAGACCTAGAATAGCAAAAGCAATCCTGGGCAACAAAGGAAAGGCAGGAGGCACCACAATCCCTGGCTTGAAATTATACCCCAAAGCTACTGTGATAAAATCAGCATGGTATTGGGAAAAAAAAAAGAATAGACATGAGGATCAATGAACAGATTAGAAGATGTAGACACAACTATAAACACTCAGCCACCTTGACAAAGGGACCAAACATGTTCACTGGAAGAAAGACAGCCTTTTTAATAAACAGTGCTGGAAAAACTGGCTTTCTGCATGCCGAAGGCTAAAAGTAGACCCATACCTATCACCCTGCATAAAACTACAGTCAAATGGATCAAAGATTTAAATATTAAAACGGAAGCACCAAATCTTCTAGAGGAGAAAGTTCATAGAAATCTTAAAGACCTAGGGGTAGGTAGTGAGTTTATGAACAAAAATCAAACTGCACAGAAAATACTTCAAAGAATCAACAATTGGGCTCTCATCTTTTTAAATAGTTTTTTCAAGGGACTGGGGAGATGGCTCGGTGGAATAAGCGCTTCCCTTGCAAGTGCAAGAGCCTGAGTTCAATCCCCGGTTCCACAAAATAAATAAATAAATAAAGTTTCTTCAAAAGAAATCACCGGGGCCGGGGAGATGGCTCAGTGGAATAAGTGCTTCCTGGCAAGCGCAAGGGCCTGAGTTCAATCCCCGGCTCTGCAAAAAAAATAAAATAAAATAATAATAATAATAATAATAATAATTAATAATAATAATCTTACTAAGAGTCCTGGAATAAATACTGGAAGAAGGTTAATAACAAATATAATGTAAATATATGGAAAAGAAATCACCAACAAAATAAAAAGAAAACCCATGAATTGGGACAAAATTATAGTCAACAATCCCTCAGACAAAGGACTTCTATCTTATATGTTCTAACATATAAGAATTTTTTAAAAATCAGGCCTCCAAAATCCAAAGACCCAATTCAAAAATGAATATACACTTCACAAATGAAGAGATACAGGGGCCGGGGAGATGGCTCAGTGGAATAAGCACTTTCCTGGCAAGCACAAGGGCCTGAGTTCAATCCCCGGTTCTGGAAGAAAAAAAAAAAAAAATGAAGAGATACAAATGGCAAATAAGTATATGAAAATGCTCAACATCATTAGTCATTCAAGAGATGCAAATTATAACAATGCTGAGATTCCATCTTATGCTTGAAAGAATAGCTATCATCAAGAAACCAACCGGTAACAGATGCTAGGGAGGCTGTGGGGAAGAAACCCTCCACTGTTGGCGGGAGTGCAGGCTGGACAACTACTATGGAAATCAGTGTGCAGATTCCTCAAAAAGCTAGGACTGGAGTCCCATTCAAGCCAGCTACTCCCCTCCTAGGCATTTTTCCAAAAGAACTGAAATCACCGTACCACAGCGATGTATGTGCACCCGTGTGTACAGCGGCACAATTTGTCATAGCTAAATCTTGGAAACAACCCAAATTCCCATCAACTGAGGAATAGATAAAAGGTGTTGTACTTTGACACAATGGAGTATTACTTGGCTATAAAAAAGATAAATTTGAGGCTTTTGTAGGTAAACGGATGCAACTAGAGACTGTCTTGGTAAGTGAAATAAATCAGGCCCGCATGTGCAGACATCATACTGCCCCACTAGTGTGAGAATCTGAAAGGAACAACAGACTGTGAAAGGGAAAGAATCTATTCAACGGGAAGGAGAAACAGGAAAAGGATGGAAGGAGGGAAAAAGATATGCATATATGCAGGACAGTTTGGATAACTGCACTACTGATTTCTGCTGATCTAGTAAAAGGAGCAGGTGCTGCTTAATTTTTTTTCTTCTTTTTAACTTCTTGCAACTTTTTTAAAATCAATTTTTCAGGTTTGTACCTGGTAACGTAAACAACAATTTGAAGATAAGGTCATGCAATACAACAAAAATTGTCAAATTCCTATTTCTTTAATCATTCCATTGGTTTGTTTGTTGATTGATTGATTGATTGATTGATTGATTGATTTGGTACAGTGTCTTGCTATACAGTTCTGACTGGTAGTGATCCTCCGGTCTCAGCCTCCCCAGGACTGGTGTTACAGGCATGTGCCACCCTGCCTGGTTTCAGGAGCTGGCACAGCTGCGTGGTATGGGTACTAGGGATCAAACCCAGGTGCTTGCACTTGCCAGGCAGGCGCTTTGACCACTGAGCTGTCTCCCCAGCCCAACTTCCTACTACTCTGTTCAATGAAATTTTGTATCATTTTTTTTTACCATTTTGTATGTTAAAAAACTTATTTATGTATTTATTTGATATAGGGTCTCATTACACAGTTCAAACTCATAGCCATCCTCCTGTCTCAGCCTCCCCAGTACTAAAATTGCAGGCATGCACTGCCACTCCCAGTTTCTGAGCCAGTACAGTGCAGCTAGGGTTCTGGGGCTGGCATAGCATGCAGTATCAGGATCCAACTCTGGTCCTTGCACTTGCCAGGCAGGCGCTTAGACCACCAAGCTATCTGCCCAGTCCCCATTTTGCATTCCTTAAAAAAAAAAAAAATATATA
>NW_004524660.1:2071440-2079216 GCF_000260255.1 Octodon degus
AGGGAGATTTGGGATAAATATTTTTTCTTTAGATATATATATATATGTGTGTGTATATATATATAGTGTGTGTGTGTGTGTGTGTGTGTATGTGTGTGTGTGTAACTGGGGATTGAACTCAGACCCTTGTACTTGCCAGGGAAGCGCTTATTCTACTGAGCCACCTCCCCAGCCCCTGATATATTTTTAAAATACATTGTTTATAAATATAAAAATACACCTCCATTTTCCCCCTAACAGTATTAAGGTAATAACTTCAAAATAGCTAGGATATTCTGGATACCCACCATGCTGTTACTTTAGAACACGCATTTTTACCTTCCTACGAAGTGCTGCTGTCACGGCATTTTAAAAACTTTTCCCAAGTTATCGGTATACACCTAGTACATGACGACCTCACTCCCTGGGGGAGGGGGTACGTGTGCATAACTCTTAGTCCTGTCCTCTCCACCTCCCTGCCCAGGACAACTTTCACACTGGCCAGAATCAGAGCGCTAAGAAGCTGAGCAGCTGAGCCCAGAGTCCAGGCGCCTTTGGGAGGAGAACAGTCCTGCAGGTAGGTAAGCTCAGCCCAGGAGGCTCGCCAAGGCAGGGCACCCAGGGCCAGAACGCTCATCCCAAGGCGTGACATGGGTTTCTAAAAGGCGGCAAAAAATAGTCAAGATTAGGGAAAGTGATGTCCTTGACAATCAGTTGCACTCTGGGAGTGCCGGGTAGACTATTCTGCACATCTGTGGGGTCCCAGTAGCTCATTGTACCATTCAAGGCCTCTCTTCCCTTGCCTGCCTGCCTCCCCAGGTATGAAGCCTGGTAACTGATCTCCGACCCTGCCTGCGGGTGCAGAGTGCCTGCTTCTCCCTTTGGCCTGCCAGTTTCAGCGTTTTTTATGTCACACTGTTCTATTCCTGCTGTGGGAGTTACAGCCTCTATGAAAAGACTCCGTAAGCCCCCGCCCCAGAAGTTCTCCCGGATGCCTGTGCTTGCTTCCCTTGGAAGACTCTAGGTACTCTGCCTGCCTGCTGTGTTGATGGTTTTTAGTATCTGGAAATCTCTCACGGTCCGTTGGAATCACAGGTTATTTATTACTATACGAATGAGTTCCATTAGGTCCCCTTGGGAGACGCAAAGTCCTTGAATGGAATTAAATAGTGCCTGCAAAGCAGCCTCAGATAGCTCTGAAGAAAGCAAGCTGGTGCTACCAGGAGGGTCCCAAACTTAGTCCTAGTTGATGGGCCTTTGCTGTAGTCAGGGTTTGCAAGGGAATAGGTTGCATACAGGACACATAATCTAGAGGATTATTTTATAGTATTCACCCAAAAAGTCAAATACAGAAGCACCCAGAAATCTATCCGCACCCTGGAGACCCGCATCATCCAGCTGAGGGCCTGGATCCCACGGCAGTGTCCTGCACGCGTCCCCCTGAAGACGGAGCTGTATCCTTGTGCTTGTGTGTTTTCAGGCATTCGGAGATATGCAGATAGCTAATCCTCTAAAGTGTTTGCTGTGCTGAAAGCAGATGGCACAAGATCAATCTTCTTATCAAGATTTTAAGTTCATGTACTTTTAACTGTAAACGCGGTGTGGAAAGCTGATCCCTAGACCTCTTACTCATCTTAGACACCTGCAACTCACGCTCACTGAGTAACAGCAGCCCATTGCCTCCTCCTCCCCCAACTCCCAGAAACCTTTGTGCTGCTTGATATTTCTGTGAGTTTGTCAGCAGTTGCTTTTTTTTATACTTTGCTTCACTATGTATTTCATTGTTGCATCTCTTCTTTTTTTTTTTTAATTTATTATTTATGTGTGTGTGTGTGTGTGTGTGTGTGGCCAGCTCAGCCCACCAGGGGGTGGGGCTGGCTGGCATGTGGTGCTGGGGATTGAACCGCGGTCCCTGTGCTTTGCTAAGCTTGTTCTAAGTAGGTGCTTTAGACCAATGAGCCATCTCACCAGCCCCGCATCTCTTCTAACCATGGAAGTGTACACTGTGTAAAGATTTTTAGGAAGTTCTAATTTAGTCCCTGCATTTTTTTTCCCAATTTGACCCAGCAAAAGTGCAGTATCACAACACTGTGTAAGCATTGTGCATGCATATAGAAATGTTGAAACTTCATCCTTTTTGTACATCCACCTTAGAAGATTTCTTAAAACTCAGTTCTGGCTGGTGGCGCCCTATTACGGGCTTTGCTTGTCTGGCTTTTGCAGTGCTGGCACTAGCGCCCAGGGCCTTGCACGTGCTGGGCAAGCAGCCGGTCTGCCGAGCTATCACTCCAACCCCCATCCTGGTTTTGGATTGCTCTGGCCCAGGGATTTAGATCACCTATCAGAGCAGTTCCACATGACCACAGTTACAAGGTGGGGTGCGCATGAACTACCAGCCATAATTATATGTGTCTACAAACTTTGGGTCTTGACCTATTTCCTAATGATTACAGTTCATCTGCTCATAACCATTATGTCCCCACGTGTTGTGTGTACACTTTAGGGCTTAGGCTTGTAAAAATGCATAGCGATAATGCTAACATCTTGTATGGAGGGAAGAGGCCCTACACAGTGCTCTGTTCTGCTTCTGTGTTTCTTAAATAAAGTCACTTTGGAAAATGTGGATAAATGGCTTGTAACTAATTATTTTCCCAAGAATTTTACTTTTGAATTTTGATCATTTGGAATTCCAGACTTTAAAAACATTGATCTGGCCTGGGGAGACAGCTTTGTGGTCTAGGCGGCTGCTTGGCAATCGCGACAACCTAGGTTTGCTCCCCAGTACACATGCCACCCGTGGCCCCCACGCCAAGGCCACTGAAAAAGAACGTGGTGGTGCGCGCCTGTAATCCCAGCGCTGGGGAGACTGAAACAGGAGGATAGCTATGAGTCTGAGCCACAAAGTGAAACCCTGTACCAAATTAATTAATTAGTTATAAAAATAAAAATGTTGGGCTGGGGAGATGGCTCAGTAGAATAAGCGCTTCCCTGGCAAGCACAAGGGCCTGAGTTCAATCCCCGGTTCCGCCAAAAAATAAATAAATAAATAAATAAATAATAAAAATTAAAATGCTGGTCTTTTAAGTTCTCAACATTTGAGATTGTGTCCCCAAACTCAGGAGGTGACTGGGTCATACAAGAAGAGCCCTCCTAAATGAGATTAGGACCCTTGTAAAAGAACCCCAGAGAACTAACTCCTTTACCTCTTCAGCCACGCGTGTAAAGGTGAGGACACAAAAGTGGCAATGGCTGAAGTGTCCTCTTCTGGGCAGCCCGTGAGGGGGCAGAGGCTTGTTAAGAGTCAAGGCAAGCCAGGAGGTGCCTGCCACCTGGAGGCTGCACCTGCCACTGGAGGCTGCGCCCGCCAGCTGGAGGCTGCACCCACCACCTGGAGGCTGCGCCCACCTCCCCTGCCTCTTGCCGCCCGAGCGCTCCAGCCCTGGCATCCATCCGCCACTTGGCTTGCTCCTCCTCTCTTTCCCTCTCCCTCGCCTCCCTCCTCAGTTCCCTGCTAACCCCACCTTGAATGGTGCAGCACAAATGGGAAAGGCGGTGGCTGTGGTTGTGCTGAGGGGCTTCTGGCTGAGCGCACAGCCACGTGCCCCAGCCCCAGCAGTGCCATTCTGTTCACAACATCTCATATCTAGAGCTTGAAAACGTACAGATCAGATGGATGATGTGTTCCACTAAAACTTGCTGCGAAGTTGGGCAGTCAAGGGTAGGTAGAACTCAGCGCCCAAAGGCTTTTATGTAAGTTATGCTATAAAGGCACACTTACAGAATAGCACAGTTGTGGGCATATGACGACAAAAGTTAGAAATCAGGGCAGGGGAGATAGCTCAGTATGATAAGTGCCTGCCTGGTAAGAGCAAGGTCCTGAGTTCAATCCCTGGTAACACACACACACACACACACACACACACACAAAAGCAGTCCTAGCCTGTGCCTGTGCCCACATGCCTGTCACATGGATACTCAGCATTAACGATCTACTTCTCTCTGATAATGCCCTGGGCCAGCTTGGCTGTGTCCAGCGTGTATTCCTCTTAGTTAGAAAAATATGTATTGGGTCAGCCTGATAGCTCAGCAGACTAAAGCACCTGCTTAGGCAGAGTGCAGCAACCGGGGTTGAGCCCCTGCATGCCATGCTGGCCCTGCCCTCAGAGCACACCTGTAATCCCAGCACTTGGGAGGCTAAAACCAGGAGAATCACTACGAGTCCAATCTGGATAGTGAGACTCTGTAGACCCTGTAGACCCTGTCCTAAATACAGAAAAAAAGAAAGAAAGAAAGAAAGAAAGAAAGAAAGAAAGAAAGAAAGAAAGAAAGAAAGAAAGAAAAAGATAGATATTGCTTCCAGCTTGCTGAAGGACTTCCTGTCTGGGACAGACTGGCCCAGTCAAGGACACATTTGACTCTGCTTACTCCGCTCAAATCTCGTCCTCTCTTCCTTCCCAGAGTGTGAAACAGCTCCTTTCAAGTAAAGTTGCCTGGCAACATATGACACAATTCATGGAATAACCTGCCATCAGCTGTGTACCTCTCACTCGCAAACCATGTTTACACTGAACTGCAACCTGGCTCTGGGCTGGTGATTTGAACCTCTGGGTTCCCCCGCCCACTAGGTAATAGAAGTTACCTTCCAACCCCTTGGTGCCCAGTCTTCCATTTGCATTGACAATGGTTTTTCTGCTATAGTACAAAAATCTACAGACAGGCATGAGAGGAAAAATTCCAAATAAGCAGATTATTAAAAAAAAATCATTAGACACAATACGATTTACTTTGCTTTATTTTATTTTGGTACCAGGAATCAAACTCAGGACCTTGCACTTGCCAAGCCGGCGCTTGTGCTGCTGAGCTACATCCCCAGCTAGACATAACCCGAAAACAGGCAGCAGGAAGACAGAATCTGGGGCTCACCGGCAGCCGCTCACGTGACCTGGGTTTGACTCCTAAAATGCCTTTGGCAGGTGGGGGACCTTGCACAAACTACATAGCCTCTCTCCCTTCAAGTTCCTCTCCTGATTACAGTAACACACACACACACACACACACACACAGAATTCGTCCATTCACATTCTTATCAGCTATCTGGTACGAGTCAGTCACACCTAGGAAGTCCGCAAGTTCTCTTCTAAGGTCCCGCACAGCTCCAATAGTTTCTGGGTTTGGTTTCATTGAGTTGTTGTTGTTGTTGTTGTTATTGTTGTTGTTATCAGAAATTGAACATCAGGACCTTGTGCTTGCCCTGCAGGCTCTGTGCCACTGAGCTATGTGCCTTGCCTGGTATTTGGGTATTGGAGACAGGTTTCACTATATACCTTCTGAGATTTGATCCCTGAGCTGTGGGCCTTTTACCTGTGTCCTTTCAGAAGTGTCCCACCCCTGCTACCCGGACCCAGCCACCATGCCGGCCTCCCACCCTCTTGCCAGCCCTCTCACCTGGAGCCACCAGAAGCGGTACAAGGTCTTTTCCCTGCTTTTTGCCTGGGGGTGCAGGTCTCCTGCACCTGGAGCATCCTTCTCCTGACCTTGCCTTTGGTTGTCTTGAAGAACAATAACTTCATGACCACCAATTTAAGAAGAACAATGGTTTTTAGGAAAGAGCTTTGTTCCTCTGTATTTTTTTATTGTTTGAGTTTTTGTTTGGTTTTTACTGTTAGGACAGTACAGCAACACTTTGTACACATATCATTAGCTACTGGAAGAGTCCCAGATACAAATGGGCCTGACTGCTTCTCCTAATAGTCTCAGCCAATATTTGAGCGCCTATTATGCAACTCCTGTGAGTCTTCTCACCAAATTCTCAATGTATCTATCTCTTTAGTGACTTTGAAGAAACTAACTTGCCCAAGGTCACAGAGCTGGCAAATGGCCACGCAATATTTGATCCAGCCCAGTCAACAGCAAACCCGGCTCTAGCCAGAACCCCACCCTTGCCACAAGAGGCTGTAGGGTGAAATGAAAGGACCCGGAGATCCAGCCACAATGCAAGGCTCCTTCCCACCACCAGGGAAGCTGCTAATAGGTTAAACCAGGCAGCGGGAAAGAGGTCCCCACAGGTCAGACACAGTGGGTGTTGCTTAGACTACTTTGTGGCCTTGGATTCGTTATCAACAAGAAATACAACTTCGCAAGGCCAGGATTTGCTGTGGGCCCTATAAAAAGAAGTATTGACTGAGGAAAATGAAGCAACAGATAAGCCAGTGACACCGTAAACCAGAAAAAAACGTGCACCCTGGGGACACAAAAACACTGTCAGTGCAGAAATCTCCCTGTATAAAACCTCTTGGGTTACTCTTTTCTTAAAGCCAAAATGTACGGACCACATGCAGGGGGAGCCGCGGTGGGCCCGGCAGGAATTCAAAGCAAGTTATGAGGATGGTCCCAATTGCAGGAGCTGGGCCATGTGTGGCCCGAGGGTCCCCCTGGGGTCGGGCACACGGCCGTTAGGTCAGGGTGAGGTTCTGATCGCCACATCTGCCCTGGCAGCGCATCAGGGTTTGGGGACACCCCGAGGGCGGTCTGGCAATCTGCGATCCAGGCACGCTCCAGCCCCGCCGGGATCTGCACCGGCAGGAGGCAGAAGGGATTCCGCAGGACCCTTGCAGGAGAGACGCAGAAGGGCCCTGAGCGCCTCGCAGCCCCAGCGCCCCGCCTTCCCCGAGCAGATCCAACCACTGGCTGCGGGACGGGCGCCTCCTCCCGGTGGCCTGCCTCTCCGACAGCACTGGAGGATGGGTGAACCCCGCACACCCCACACCGACTGCACGCCGCGGTTACCGCTGGGCCAAGCTGCAAACTCAACCGGCTCGCGCCCTGCGGAGGCGGACAGATCCCGGCACCGACTAGTCCCGCAGCGTCCCCTGGCGGCCGGGGTGCGGCTCCTGCGCCTGCGGGATCCGCTGGGGCCTCCTCCCGCAGCGGCAGGGCGAGTAAGGCCGGCGGCCTCGGCCGGGCTCAGGCTCCCCTTCCGCTCTGTGCTTCCGCAGAGGACTCGCCTCCCTCCGCCAGCTCAGACCAGCTCTCCTCCTCCTCCCTGGAGGGAGACCCTGGGTAACCCTCCGTGCAGCCCTCCCTGTTGTAGTCAGAAAATTAGTGGCCGTCCTTTGTGGAATAAGCTGCTGTCAGCGATGTCTGGCAAGCGCAAGGTCCTGAGTTCGATTCCTGATACCACATAAAAAAAAAAAAAGAAGCGACTCTTTGAATAAACTACCTTACACACATCATTTTATTCCTAACCACCTCCCATGAGATAGCATCCATTTCACCAGTAAGGGAGCTGATTTTATGTGATCTTCATTTATATTGCGGTGAAATTCACACAACATAAAAATGAAACACTTTAAAATGAACGAGTCAGCCGCAGCTAGTACTTGCACCGTGCTGCGCAACCTCTTCTGTCTAATTCCGAAACATTTTCATCATGCCCGAAAGAAAGCCCACGCACCTCAGGAAACTGCTCGGCTGCCGGTCTTCCCCGGCCTCTCGGAGCCCCCAGTCAGTCGGCGCTCTGGCTCTGCGCGTCTACCTGCTCTGGATACCTCGCGCAGCGGGTGTGTCTGTCCTCTTCCGCTCAGCGTGTTTTCAAGGTTCTGCTCCATCGTAACGTGCACCGGACTTTCATTCTTCTTTGTGGCTAGATAATATTTCTTGTGTATGAACACTTTATTTATTTGTCAATATATATGTGGAAGGGGCTGGAGAGATGGCTCAGTGGTCTAAAGCACCTACTTAGAACAAGCTTAGCAAAAGCATCAGGGACCGCGGTTCAATCCCCCAGCACCACATGCC
>NW_004524660.1:2079572-2089481 GCF_000260255.1 Octodon degus
ATTTGAGGACGAGTTTTCAGTTCTTTCAGGACAATACCTAGAAATGGAATTGCTGTCTCACGCACTAATTTTGTGTTTAACTTTTTAGGGACCCACTCCGCTGATTTCCCCAGCAGCCACCCCACGTTACATGCCCACCGCCAGCTACACGGTTTCGATTTCTCCACGTGCCCATCAACAATTGTCATTTTCTGTTTGCTTCTTATTACAGCCGTCTTAATAGGTGTGAAGCTGTACTGAGGGTGATGTTAAGTGAATTTATTTCAAATAAATTTAAAGAAAACTATTGCAAAAATAATAGCCTGGCAGTGTATGAATAGCGCATGCCTGAAATCTAATCTCTCCAAGTGGAACAGAAAAGCAGATTTAGGCTGGTTGTCATTCTCCACCTGCCGCCACCTCCCACCGGACAAGCCACGCCAGTCCCAGCCCTGACACGGCTTTTCTATGCCAATCATAAAGTGAGCTCCGGTCGTCCTCTGGAGGGGGTTTCTCCTCAGCCACACAGTCATATGTCCCTCAGCTCAAGGCCGTACAACTGGCCACTGAGCCCTGAGGAAAAATACCTGCCACGAACTCCCTCCTGCCACGCGACAGCTTCTGGGCCCTGTAACCGAATACCAAGAAAAGCAAAGAAGGAAAGATTCAGTATGGCCCACGCTCTCAGCACGTGGCTGGCTGACTTCAAGGCAGAAAAGCGTGAGGGAGAGCTCACCTCAGGGCCACTGGGAAGGAAGGAAGGAAGAGAGGAAGAAAGAGCCAGAGAGAAATGGGTCAGGGACAAGACCTAGGCCCCAGGCCACAGCCCAGGACCCAGTTCCTTTAAATAAGCTTTGCTTCTAAATTCCCCTTCCCTCCTAATAAAGCCATCAAATTACAAGGCTCAGGAGGCTGAAAACAGGAGGATCACTACAAGTCCGAGTTGCGTAGTGAGACTCTGCACAAAATACATTAGAAAAAAAAATGCAGAAAAAGTACACAAGTTAAGACTGTACAGCTTGATGTATTTTTGGAAATTCAACACTTGGCTCACCAGCACCCAGATAAAAACAGAACATTCCGCACCTCAAACACCCCTAAAATGTGCTAACCTCAAATAATCACTGGTGCCTTCTAGCACCATGGATTAGTGTCACCTGTTTGAGGTTTATCTAAACAGAAAATGTAGTGTATAGCATGTCCCTTATTTTTCTTTTTTTTAATTATCTATTTTTATTTATTACATTTTATTTATTGTGTGTGTGTGTGTGTGTGTGTGTGTGGCCAGCTCAGCCCACCAGGGGGCGGGGCTGGCTGGCATGTGGTGCTGGGGATCGAACCGCGGACCCTGTGCTTTGCCAAGCTTGTTTCAAATAGGTGCTTTAGACCACTGAGCCATCTCTTCAGCCCCTGTCCCTTATTTTTCTTAAGACAAGATCTCACAATGTAGTTCCAGGCTGGCCTCAAGCTCGCGAACCTCCCGCTTCAGCCTCTCAAATACTGGACTCTAGGTATGCACCACTCTACCTGGGACGTATATTCTTTGGTGCCACCTTCCGAGCAGCGTTGTGTAGCGTTCACGTGTGTTGTGTCAATTTTCTTCTCCACCCGGGCTCCCACTGTATGACTCTGTCGTGTGTATTTATCCCTCTACAGTTGCTGTACAGGGATAATGCTGAGCTAACCGAGATAATGCTGAGCTATATTGAAGCTGCCGTGACGTGCCAACCAGGAGCACACTGATATGCCCATGTTCTACTTTGGCTGGCACCATGGAAGTGACTTCCTCAGCCGGACCAGTTGACACTCGCACCGGTCAGTCACCAGTACTGCCTGTGGATTCTCCCCCACATCCTCAACAGCATGACCTTTGTGCTTTTGGCCATCTTGATAGAGCTGTAATTTAAGGTTTGAAGTCCTCTCTCTCTCTCTCTCTCTCTCTCTCTCTCTCTCTCTCTCTGTCTCTCTCTCTCTTGCTCCTGGAACTGAACTCAGGGCTTTTGCAGTGAGCTATACCCCTATTTCTTGTTTATCTCTTTTTTATAATAGATAGGAGCTCACCAAATCAATTAGCTGCACAAACTGGGCTCAAACTTGCGACCTTCTTACCTCCACCTCCCGGAGGACATGGATTACAGGCATGTACCACCCTGCCCACCTTTTGAGGTCTTATTGGGCGTTTCTCACATATGTGTTGATCACTTAGGCATTTTCTTCTGTGAAATACCTAACCAAGTGCTCTAGTTATTTTTTTGCTAGTAATAACTAATAATCTGCAAATAATAAACTTGAGTGTAGTGGTGACTACCTGTAGCCTCAGGATCTAGGCAAGTTCAAGGCCAGCCTGAACAGTGAGATCCTGTCTCAAAGAAAACAAAAACAGAAATGACATAAAATTTCTTATTTTTATGTTGTTCTATCATATGTCTTTATTCTGAATACAATCCCTTTTAAAAATCTAATCCTAGCCCTCGGGAGAGAGCTCAGCAGCATAAGCACCTTCTTGGAAAGCTCAAGGTCCCGAGTTCCATCCCCAGTGCTGCATGCTGTGCTGGTCCAGTGGTACACACCTGGAATCCCAGCACTAATTTAGGAGGCTGAGACAGGAGGATCACTACAAGTCTGAACTGCATAATAGGACCTTGTCTCAAAAACAAAAAAAAAAATCTAATCCTAACTTGTGACTATGCAAAAAGATTTTTGTAATATAATTTAACAAATTTCCCTTTATAATACTTTTATGTACTATATTTAAAAAAAATCTAGGGCCAGTGAGATAGTTCAGCGGACTAAGTGCCTGCTTAAGCAAGTACAGGGACTGAGGTTTGATTCCCAGCACCACATGCCGCACTGTCCCTGCCCCCAGGCACGCTGAGCTGGCCACCGAGACCTGACAATGCTGGACACTAGGGCAGATGTTTGGTCAGAAGCATTTATTGGCATCAAATACAGGGGACACACTTACCCGGAGGTTAACGCAGGAAGAGAAAATCTCCCTGGGTATATCCACATCGGGAGGGTGGGCACAGAGTTTCACAGGGGCAGCGTTGGGGGGCAGTGCCACACACGTGATCTTTCAGTGTTGCCAGCCATAATGGAAGTTTATCAAAGCCTGGGGATATTCCTGGCTCCCTAGATTCAGTCCTTTCAGCTTCTGCCTCCAAGAAATCAAGGAGACCTCCCACGTCTTATCCCAGGGAGACACTGGCCCAAAGGCCAAGTGCTGTCCCCCTCTGCTGTGGCCTTTGGACCCTGACCCCACTGCAGTGGATAAGGGAATCCTGGGAGGCTTTCCTCCCAGCCCTCCATGCAGGCTCCCCATCCTACAGAGCTTGCCAAAGCCCAACTCCTGAAAGCTTGCTGGAGTGCCCCAGCCCCCAAGCCTCCTAGCTGCCCTGACCAGCTATAGCCCGTATGAGCATCTGCCAAGGCTCCTAGAAGGATACCTCATCTGCCAGCCCTGGAGTGTAACAATATATGCCAGGGAAAAGGAAGCCTTAGAAGAGCCCCGGGGGTTACGTGGAATCCCGCCTAGAAACCATCTGAAGTGGGTGTGGTGGCACACGCCTGTAATCCCAGCATTCTGGAGTTTACGGCCAGCCTGAACGACACAGTGAGACCATGTCCCAAACTCCCGGCTAAAAAGAAGCCATCTAAAAAGGAAGCATTGGGCTGGTGAGATGGCTCAGTGGTCTAAAGCACCTACTTAGAACAAGCTTCGCAAAGCATCAGAGACCGCGGTTCAATTCCCCAGCACCACATGCCAGCCAGCCCCGCCCCCTGGTGGGCTGAGCTGGCCACACACACACACAAATAAATTAAAAAAAAATAAATAAAAATAAAAATAAAATAAAAAGGAAGCATTAAAAAATAATAAATAAATTAAATAAATAAATAAATAAAAAGGAAGCGTTGGGGATGACAAGCAAGGAGCGTGGGCTGGGGAGGGGCGACACTGAGACCCAGTTTGACTCTGCCAAAAAGATGTAGCCAAAGTATATGTGGCCCATAAATCCTGTTAGGGCTTGAATCTGGATGTCTCCAAAGTCTTATGTGGGCATAGCTGGGGCTTTGTCAGAGGTGGCTGGATGTGAAGGGTGTGATGCTTGGATTAAGGGTGTCTGGTTACTAAATCACCTATGAATTTATCCACTGATGGGTTCCGCATGGTTCTGGGGGTGCGTGCTACCTGCCCTAGGGGTGAGTAGCCCAGATAGAAAATGAAGGGACAGAAGGAAGCCGCTATTGCCGCTTGTTGCTTGTTGCTCCCTTCCTGCTTGCTGCTTTTGCTACCTTCTGCCCACCATGGACTGTCCCTCCTTTGCACTGCCCCTCTGCCACACCACCCTGCATGGGCCAGGGGACTAGGGACTGAAACCTCTATAGGCTGTGAGCTAAAATGAACCCTTCCTCCTTTAACTTTGTGTGTTGGGTATTTCGTCCCAGCAATGAGAAAGGTAAATGAAACAAAACTGAAGGAAGAAAGAGGTAACAAGGTAATGCCGGCAGAGCAGGCCTGGACCTGGTGGCCTTCCTGCCCCCAGGATAAAGGGTGGGGCAGTCCTTGTCAACTGGCCCCTGGGCGGCTTCCCTGGAGGGTCCTGGCAGGAGTGTAAGCCCGAGCTCCCACTGGGGGGTTCCTCTGGGAGCCGCCCTGTCATCTGGGATTGTGGGGTGGGGGCTTCCAGGCACCGTGTGTCGGTGAACAAGGGTGCCTGGACAAGGTGCACCAGCCGGTTCCGACCCAGAAACAGGGTTGTAGGCAACATCAGGGTTTCAATACTGCCACCCTGTGGACAAATTGGAAATTGCACCAGGACTACCCGCCAACAGGAAAAGGGGGACTCTGAATGGAGCCTACACTTCACCGCTCACAGAGGAACTTGCCCGGGCACAAAGCAGCTGCAGCCACTTGAAGGGAGGGACACTTTTCTTTATCCAGTGATGCTGTCCATCCCACCAGCTGTCAGGAGTACATCTGCACTGAGACCCCACCTTTTCCTAACTCCACAAATGTGGCATGGAGGGAGGGAACAAACAGCCCTGGGTCCGGGCCTACCCAGGACCTGAGCACCTCTCAGGGTACCAGGTGCACAGAGACAGGATGGCAGAGGGGAGGGAGATGCTGTGCACCTGGATCTTCATGGTGGGGCTCCCACACCCAAGGTGGTCCACCCCGGAGATGCCTCAGCATGGAGGTTCACTTTCACGCTATACCACAGTGCAGCTCTGCGGGCACTGGGCCTTGCTTAGCAACAGGACAGAGCTGGGGTGCACTGGGGGTGGCAGACACGTTGACTCACAAGCTGCCTGCAAATCCCAGACCCAGGTGGGTGAAATCCTCCCGAATTAGGCACAAAAGCTTGCACCAGTACCCTTGAGCTGCACGTGCCCCAGGAAGCCCAGGACCCTCGGAGCAGGATCCGCAGGAGCCAACAGTGATCTGAGCTAGCATGGCTCTGCCCTGGGGGGTTGTGAAACAGAAAAGAGGTCGGGACTCTCCTCGACTTCCTGTGCTGGTCAGAGGGGTTGTGGTTGGGTCAAACGCTGACAACACACCTCCCCCTACTTCCCCTTCTCTCCCCTACAGTCCCTTGAGATGGACTGGGACAATGTGCCCTGGAGTGCTCCCACCCGCTGAGGTTACTTTATAGCTACTGCAGGCCACTCTGGAGTTGCAGCTCAGCTGGTGGCGATGGTTCCCTCTCCACCATCCACTTCTGCCCCCTCTTGGAGGAAGTGGTAAGAAACAGCCTCTAATGCACCAGAGATCAGGAGGGATCCTGTCCGTTATTAACGTCTCTAGCGCCTCAAATCTCCATAAGCTGTGATTAACACAGCTTGCCCCACCATGTGGTGGAGAGGGTGCAGCTGCCACTCAAACAGCCCACGTATCTCTATGTTCTTGTGAGGAGAGCCCATGACGGCGAGGCCTCTTTTGGATGCTAAACTCACTCTGGAATATGTCTGCTCTGATAGTAGCAGGCGTAATGTTAAACAAAGCAGAATTGAATTTGGACAAATGGGAGGCTCAGATCAGAAGCCTTGAGCTTAGAGCAGTCTAAGACCAACCGGCAAGCCCAACTTTGGGCTAAGCACAGGCCTGCCATGGCAACACCAGCAGCTGTCTTCTGTGTTCCTTGGGTTGGTGTAGGAGGACTAGCTCGGGTACGCTGGCCTTTGGTACCACTGCACAGGTCCTGTTCAAATAAAGCTTCTAACGGATGGCCCTGTAATCTGCTTGTGATTTTTCAGGAGCACGGACTTGGAAGGTCCTTTAAGCCTATTTGCGGTCCTCACCCTGAGTGTGGAGAGAGAGCAGTCACCTCAAAAGAGACAGCCATGAACACACGGGGTCACTAGCCCCGCAGACCTCTGAAGGGCAGAAGCCAGCACAGAGCAGCGACAGACAGCAGCAACCAGCAGAACCGACTGCTGACATCTAGAACAAGCCAGTGAGGACAGGCGATGGCCAAGAGCACCAGACCAGCAACTGGCGGAGATAACCGATAGCATCTGGCACAAGCTGGCATCAACCAGTGGCATCCCACGGTGTCCAGTATTAACTGGTGTCAAGCAGTGTCCTCAGGGCCCAGAGCCAAATGCTTAGCGTTGGCGCTCAAAGCCCAGGCCCACTAGCAGAGTCCCATTTTGCCAATTTGGGATTTATGAGTGGAGCCAAAGAACCCTGAAGTGGCAACAAACACAGGTGCACAGAGGAAAAGGAGGTCCTGGGCCTCCCCGAGCTGTCCAGAACCCTGGCGCCGCCTCCAGCTCACCTTTCCACAAACTCTGTGCTCGGTGTTTGAGTCTTCAAGTGGACAAGGAGCTCAGAATCTGCGCTGCATCTCCTGTGAACGAGGGAGTCAGTTCTGAGGCTGATCACCACTGGGACGAGAATCCCACCCCAGGGCCAGGCCCCACAGTGGCCCTGGATAGCCTCTCCTTGCCAGTTGTGGCCTCTGCTCACAGACCCACCCGGCCAGGGCCCTCGACTGGCACCACGAAGAAGCTTCTCCCTCCTCTTCCCCTTTCTTCCCACCTCTCCTCCCTCACATGCTTCACTCCCAGCAAACGCCTTTCCTCAACCAGCATGTGCGGGAAGAACAGCCTCGGCCCAGGCCCTGGAGCTGCCTGCCTTCCTGGCCCTCTGGGGAGGAGAGAGGGCACCAGTGGGAAGGCGGCAGCAGCAGCACAGGGCAGGAGTGTGAGTCAGGAGTCAAGAAATGTTCCTCAGAGGGGCGGGGGAGATGGCTCAGTAGAATAAGCATTTCCTTGTCAAGTGCAAGGGTCTGAGTTCTAATCTCCCGTTCCACCAAAAAAAAGAAATGTTCCTCAGAAGGGACAGCTGGTGGCCCACTGCATCTCAGAGAAGTCAAAGTCACTGTGGAGAAAGACCTGGAAAGGAAGACAGGCTGGCAGAGGAGAGACGGCACTGGCAGGGCTGCCACGAGGTTGTCCCAGGTTCCCCTGCTAGTCTTTGACTTAAGCTGAAGTCTAGATAATTTTTTACTACAAGATTTTGGAGTTTCCTAGAACTCTAGATACAGTACACCATGATGGTCCAGCTTGGAACCCAGAGTAAGATAGCCCTGGGTTTCATCCTGGACCTACACAGTGTCAGCTGAGTGACCAGGACATTCTATTTCATCCACCTGCACAGTGTGGCCACTAACAGTAGATGCTGCCTGGTACTCAATGAGAACTGTAAGAGGCAAGTTTCTCGGGCAAAGGAGGGTGGTCAGAGGTTTACTGGTGACGACTGGAGCAGAGAAGGAACTGTGGATGAGGAGATCAAGGAGGGCAGCAGCCACCCGGGGGAGCCACCTGGGGGAGCCCTGTGGGCGGGTACCAGCAGAGCCTCCCAGAAGGCACTTGGGCCCGAGGCAGGGTGTGACATGGGAACAGAGGAGCAAGAGGTTCTAAGGAGATTAAAAAGACACTTGGGCTCTTAGCTTTTTTTTTATTTTGGGGGACAGGACCTCACCTAAATTGCGAAGTTGCTCAGCCTGGGCTTGAGTTTAGAATCCTCCTGCCTCAGCCTCACAGAAGGATTATAGAGATGCACCACACACCCAGCTGGTGCTCGGCTTCTAAAGTCCTCACACCCTTGCCAGGCCCAGACCTTGTCGCTCCCGTGCCTTTGTGCCTGTCCCAGCCTCACTTTCACCTCGAGCCAATTCACCCTCCGTGGAGTATTGACAACTAGTCCACTTGCCATGCTCAGCTGAACTGAACCACGTGGGGCTGGGTGTGGAAGGCCCACCTGAGGAGGGTTGCTGGCGACGTGAGAGGCAGAACCCGAGAGGAGGAAGTCAGAAGCTGTTGGGAGCCTTTGGTTCTCTTGGAGGACCCTGTCACACTGGTTTTCCTGGTGAACTTGATGTTCTCGACAGAGGAGCTCGGGACCTCACTGTCACTGAGGATGGCTGTGACACTTTTCAGGACAGCTCTGGCTCTTACCTGGAGCTTTCTGGCTCCAGTACAGACCCTTCATCCTGCTTCACAGACTTTCTAGCTTCCACCACTGACCTTTGGGCCTTCCCAGCGCAGATTCATGAAACAGGCCTGCATAAGGTATTGTCGTGGGCCCTAGGCCTGCAGCGGGACTCCTAGAAGACAGTTATGAACTCTAGGCTTCAGCTGGACTCCTGCAGGACATTGCTGTGGGATCCAGGCACTCAGCTGGATTCTTGGGCCTTTAGTGTGTGGACAGATTTCCTGCACTCTTTTGGCATGTGACTCTTCAGGTGACTATTATTAAATAATCTTATAAGATGCATGTCCTGTGTTGTATTGTTCCCCTTACAAACCCTAAACCACAACACTCTCTTACCTGATCCAGGACTGTAGCTAGGGCTGATCTTTAGCAGATCCTCAAAAGAGCTCAAAAACAAGACACAGCAGGCTGGCCAAATAGCTCAGCAGATCAAAGAGCCTGCTTAGGCAGACACAGTGGCTGGGGTTCAATTCCCAGTGTGCCATGCTCGTCCTGCCCCTAGGGTACCCTAAATGGCGATTGAGACTGGGCTTGTTGTCACACCTGCAATTCCAGCTCTTTGCGAGGCTGAACACAGGCGGATCACTAGGAGTCTGATCTACATAGTGAGACCCTGTAGACACTGTAGACACTTACTGGAAAAAAAAAAAAAAAGACACGTGGCCAGGAATGGAATGCTGAATCCCCCCACTCAGGCTCACCTCCTAGACCTGTGACAGGGCCACTCTGGTTGTCTGTCCCTATCATTATCCCCTCTTATGGCATTGATCCCACCTTACTCCACAAGGTTTTGAGGCTGCCAGTAGGAATAACCACACCCCTCCCCAGCTGAGCTATAGTAAAAATTAAATGTGGAAAAATTAGAAAGCATTTGAAAACCTGATATTGTTATTTTCCTCAACAGGAATTCATGTACAGAGTTTCTGACAGAAGCCCAAAATTCTCAAGTTCCTACTGAGCTCAGCTTTATGGATGGTATTTGATTTCTGTAACAAACCACTGCGGTAGACCGTGTGCTGTAACTTAGGCCTGGCAGGTCCTGGAAAGGCACATGTGTTACAGGCATGGTCCCTAGCCCACAGCTCTCCTGGAAGGCCGTAGGGCTTGTGTGCAGTGGGGCCTAGTGGAAGACAGGCCGCTGGGCGTGCCCTTAAGGGATTAGGAGTCAGACCCTGCTACCCTTCCTGCGCCCCTGGTCTTCCTCTGCCTTGAGCTCACACCACCATGTTCGGTGCTCAGGTCCAGAGTAACAGAGCCAACCAACCACACACGGAAGCCTCTGAAACTGTGAGCCGAGATAAAACTTTTCCTCCTCCAAAGTTGTTTATTGCTGGCGTTTTGTTCAAAGTCCAGATGCTGACTAACCTACCCTGATATCTCATTTCATAAACAAGAGATTATTATTTTTTTTAAATTTTATTTATTTATTT
>NW_004524660.1:2089581-2150097 GCF_000260255.1 Octodon degus
GGCTGGCATGTGGTGCTGGGGGATTGAACCGTGGTCCCTGTGCTTTGCTAAGCTTGTTCTAAGTAGGTGCTTTAGACCACTGAGCCATCTCACCAGCCCATAAACAAGAGAACTAAAGCTCAGGGTTCATATCATTTGCCTAAGGGTTCATGTTAATAAGTGACAGTGTGAAATAGGGGTTTTCAATGCAGGGATCATAAACTCATCTCTCCATACCTATGTGCAGCACAGAGGGGTAGGGCTGTAGGCAGCTCATGGTATTCCCTTTCTCATTCTTCATGGAGGCTCTGCTAACCAATCGTGACAGGGCGGCCAATGCTGCCCCTCCTGTCCTAACCACGGGTCTTGGCTTCCTCCCATAAGACGCTCCTGCCCACCCCAACACCTTTAGCCAAGGTCTCATCCTCACACCAGCTGGCAGGAGGTCCCCTAGCCTTACCTCCCCCAGTCTGCTCACCAGAGGGGGACGCTGTCTGTCCCGAGCACTCCCCCACTCCATACCCCAACCACGTACTTCTGCTGTCACTTCCTAGTCGCCTGGGGGAACTCACTTAGCTGCCCTGAACTACAAGCGTGCTACGATGCACCATCCCTAGGCACCTGAATACATTCACATTGTAAGGAGCTTGGCCAGTGCCAAGGCCTACCTGGGTCTCCTACCCTGGCTCCTGGTCCTTCACCTCCCAAGGAACGGAAGCTGAGCATGGCTGGTCTGTCTTTCCCTTGCTTACCCACCCACACCCACAAAGCAGGGAGGAAGGAGGGCTGGCTTGCCCAACCAGGAGGTCAGCATCTCATCTGCAGGGTGGAGAAACCCCAGCCGGCCAGGGCAGCGGCTGCACAGACCATCTGCTCTGCCTGCTCAAGGCTGAAGGCACCACTGGGCCGTCCTAAGTGCTCTGTAGGCTTGCGTAGTCGAGTCTTGGCGGCCTCACCACCCGGGTAACAAACATTAAAGCAAATGAACCCTCATTCTTCATTTAGTGAAATTCTTTGTTTAAACTTACAAGGGCTTTTATAAATTTGCTTTTGAAATGACTGTGAGTAACTTGTTTAATTTAGTACTGGCTATGATTTTTCTTCGATCATCCTGCATAGTCTGTAGCTTTTGCCAAAAACCCAGTTTACAAATTGTTTTCAAATATGACATTCGTGTGGATACTAAACTTTACAAATATTAAAGCTGACATGCTACTTTCTGAAGGGATCTAGTGAAATGTTTGTCAATTTTAAAAATGTTGCTTTTAAAAAATGTTTTGCAATCTCAAGGTTTTTTTTCCAGGTCTTCCACACCTCCTGGGCCCCGGGCAGTGACCCTACTCCTTGCAGGGGACAGGCCTGCTGAGGGGGGCCCTGAATCAACTCTATTTGAGCCATACAAGCCACTCTTGGGTTGAGCTGGGGGGACTGTCCACTGACACTGGCCTGGGCATCAGCCAGACTGCTTTACTTGCATTTTGAAAACAAAGAGACTTGTGGAATGTTGGGTTCAATGTGACTTAATGTTTACACTTTTTTGGCGGAACTGGGGATTGAACTGAGGACCTTGTGCTTGCCAGGCAAGCACTTATTCTACTGAGCCATCTCCCTGACCCAACGTTTACACCTTTGGTGGAATTTCCTGTGACTAAGTTCACAAATGAGACTACACTTGACAGGCAGATGATGTTCTGCTAGCCTAAGCAGTTCCTCTCCTTCTGCCCTCATCTCCCAGGAAGGGGACCAGGGGAGCCAAGCCAGTGCGGGCCCAGTGCTACACTGACTGGCGCAAGACCCTGGGCACTGCCCCTCTGCAAGGCTTGGTGGCTGATCGGGAACAGTGCTGACTTAGATGTAGTCCTAGGACTGCCAGGTGGCCAGTTCTTCCACCTGTTTTGTTTGGGGCCTTTTAAAGGAGAGCAACTTTTAAAGCAAGGCCTAAAGGCCCGCATCTGCATTCCCAGCTACTTGGGAGGCTGAGGCAGAGATTGAAAGGTCAAGGTCAGCCTGGTGACTTAGTGAGACTGCCTCAAAATTAAAATTTAAAAACATAAAAGGGGCTGGGGACATAGTTCAGTGACCCAGAGTTCAATCCCCAGTACCACACACAAGACACAGGTCATTTTCATCTGTGATTGTATTAATCTTCTTGAGAAGTCCAATTCCAGTCACCACTGACCGGCACCAGGTGGGATGCAAGGGAAACCTGGGATGCTGAGCTGCTGTCTGCGCTCAGCCATGGGCTACCCCTCCAGACCCTGTTTTCTCAGCCAAAAATCAACCATTTGGCTTCAACTCACCCCCAGCTTCAAGGTTCAGTTCTGATACAGAAACAGCTGGGATGAAGAGGTAAGAAAAGCCTTAGTGTCAAAGGACCTAGGGGACACAATGGGGTGACCCTCCCCAGTGCACTCTGGCCACCTGCTGAGGCAGCCTGCAGCCAGAAGACTGAATCCCCAGGCTGAAGAAGGTGGGGCAGGGTAGAGCCTCTGCTGAGGGGAAGAGGAAGCCACCAGAGCTCCCCTGCTGGGCCCCCAATTACACAGGCTCACCTACCGTGGGGCTAATTATCTCTTGACACCCAGGCCCTCCCTGTCCACCCGTGGCCGCTGGCTCTTTGCTGCCCACAGGATCCTGGGCAGCTCAGGGCGCATTATGCTTTCCTTCTCTGCATGGGCAAGAGACTCCAGCAACCGCTGGACCAGGGAGGTGCTCCAGGGGTGGGAGTAAATACAAGACAGAAGCCGAGTTGCCAAGTATGGCTCCTGCCTCCTGCAGTACCACCTGCCCAAGTCCCTGCGCCACACCTTCCTTCTCTGAGCTAGTCTCAGAGCCAGGATTCAGAAAGGGTATTGTAAACAAGCTCCCTGGAGGGTCCTTACACCCAGGGTCTGCACACTACACTAAGTGCATCTGTTCACATCTACCAGGTTGTCCTAAGAGGAATGCACAGGAAGTGCAAGGTGGGAAAGGGGCCAACCTCCAAGCTGGTGACAGAGCTCCACTGCCAACCCGGGGCCAGGTGGACCCTCCAAGCTGTCAAGCTGGGTGAGTCTGGAAGGCATCTCCTCTCTCAAGCTCCCTCCGCGCATCTAAGTGCATACAATGCACCATCTGGGCCCACCGCTCCCGAGCCAGGAGCACCATGGCTCTCCCTGTCCCAGCAGAGACCCTGTTCGTTACTTAAATAATCTTTATTTCTCATGCACTAGGAAAATGGGTCATACGAAATGCTACTTTTCATAGTGAAGGCCTCAGTCCAGAACACAGGGGGCCAGAGAGAGGCAGGTCTGGTCAAAGATCTGGGGACCTCGGAGGGGACATCACACCCAGAACTACTGGCAGATCCAGCACCCACCAGCTTCAGTGGCCCCGGACACAGCAGAGTGCTGCCCCCTCCCACAGAAGCACAGGGACCTGAGCAAGGACAGAGAAGGCTGCTCGTGGGGACTGGCGGGTGCAGTGGGCCAGCACCGGGGAGGCCTGGATCCATTCCCTCAGGCTGGGCAGGCCAGGGCTGCAAGCAACTCCAGGGCAGAGCTTCTGAGTCTAAGCAGCCTGGTGCCCACAGCTGAGGTGCATGAGACCCCCTTGGCCACATTAACGGGACAGGGATCAACCTGCAGCTTGCATTTGCCCAGGTGGGGCCCGAGAAGCTAAAGGGGCCAGCCCCTCACTGCCTCCCAAGCCTTTGGGAGCATCCACAGGACAGCCAAGCTTCTGAGGATCCTGGGACAGGGCCACCAGCAAGGCCAGCCCTTCAGTCTTGGCCATCTGGTGCCACCTGAACCAAGACTATGATGAAGCAGGCTCCTCAGGGACAGGACACGGTCAGACACATGCAGGACAGACACAAAAGAACAAAGACATGCAGAGAACACAGAAGGATGGGAGGGGTCTAAGAACCAAGCATCATCAAGGTTGTCTTGGTGCCGAGATGGGGTGGGCACTACACGGGCCAGGCTCACTGAGGCCCTGGGCTTGTGGCTGTGCCTACTTCCTCCGGAATGGTTTCTAGCATCTCACTCTGGACGGCCTGCGTGATGAGCGCCAGCTCCTGGCACAGGGTCTCATGACGGTAGCCCACGCGGATGTCTGGCACATTGGTGCGGCGGATGTCATTGCCCTCAGGTCCCTCCTTAGTATAGTTGGGTCCCAGCCAGTGGCTCTTTACCTGCAGAGGTGTGGATAACGGATGCAGTTACAGCAAGCTCCTGACTGTTCCCACAAATAAAGCTAGGACTCCAGAGGAAGGGAGGAAGGAAGCAGAGGCGATACCAAAGCCCACGTGTGCAGGTACAGTACCTTGTGGGAAAAGCCGCTCATGAGCACACTGTTGCGGGCCAGTTCACACATGTCACAGGAGCTGAGTTTCCATACTTGTGTGGCAATGCTATACTCCTCCATCAGCGGCTCCTGAGGGAGCCAGGTTCTCTCAGGCAGGTGTGCCTAACCGTGAAGCCCTGCCCTCCCTGAGATTTGCCAGAGTCCCTACAATCCACCCGCTGGGGGCAGCACCAGCCCAGGGAGATCCCAATGCCACAGGACAGGGCAGCTTCTGCCAGCTTCTGACCTTGGTGAAGTGGAACTGTAGAGGATCGTCGGTGGACAGCGAGACCATGAGGCCCCGAGACAGGTACTCGGGTAGAGGGTTTCGGTGGTAGCTGAGGAAGAGGCTATTGTTGCTGAGTGGGGACATGGCGATGCCAATCTGGGCCAGGTAATACAGGTACTGCAGGACTGGGGCCTGGGCAGGTGAGAGGGAAGCAAGGCCTGTGAAGCGGGCTCAAGGCGGGAGAAGGCAAGCTGGTTCCAGGGCTCTAAACTGCAGTGGGAGGCAGGGGTGTGGGGGGCCTGGTGTGAGGACGGTGATTGACAGCCAGTCCCGAGCTGGGGCAGGAGCACTGGTTATACCGGGAAGGAGGAAGGCCGCTGGGGGTGGGCGAGGAGTTGCTGAGGGGCCTAGACAGGTCAGATGCAGGTGAACAACTGAGGAAGGAGGCTGGCGCGCAGACCCTGACCTTACGCAGAAGAAGCCCGTGGGAGATGTTCTCGGCCAGCATGAAGGCTGACACCAGATGGTGGATGGGCCCAGCCTCCCCGCAGTGTGGCCTCAGCACAAACGTGTGGAAGCCCCTCTGCCTGGGGTGCAGAAGACAGGGTCAGCTCCAGGGCCCAAGCTCTCGTGGGCTCATGAGCCCCCACCCCAGCACACGCACGCGCTCTAGCCAGATACCACGTGGGCCTGGGATGGGAAGGCAGTGGTAGATTTCTAGCTGGGAGGGGTAAGAGACAGAGTCTGAGGGCAGAGAAAGAGCCTACTCAACCAAGGACAGGATCAACAGTTGGGTCGGGGCTCGGGCACCCCCACCCAGGGTACCCACACTGAGATCTGAGGTGGAAGACCCAACCGCAGGCACCTGCGCAGGTGGTTCAGTGTGGCCATGTTGGCAAAGGTATAGTACAGGTAGTAGGCGTAGGGGGGGTTGTCCTCCTCCACCCATGCCTCCGGCAGGGGGCTCTCCAGGTTGAAGACGTGGTTCTCTGGCTTCGACTCATCATCCACGCTGTCAAAACCATCCACCTGGCACAGGAGCCCACGGTCAGCCTGGGAGCTACAGCTGGGCCTGAGCCCACAATCCCACCCACAGGCAACCTGGACTGCTGCTCACGTGCTCCAGGAAAAGGTGCAGCTCTGGGTGGCTGGCGGGGTGCACTGTAGCCTCGAATAGTGGCAGGAAGATGTTCTCCAGCATCTCTTGGAAGTTGGCCAGCTGGCCCTTGGTGCGATACACGTCACTATGGCAAGATAGTACATAGGTGCATGCAGGTCAGAGCCACGGGAAAGAGCCCTGTGGCCAAGAAGGGTCAGCGCTGGCCTCAGAGCCTAGGAGCACAAGTGAGCCATGCTGGGAGAGAAGGGACACCAGGGCGGGCCAGCTGGACACAATAGGTAAGCTGGGAGGCCTCTCTGTGCACTCAGAGGGTGGGCTGGGCCAGGGGAAGGGCAGCCACCCCTTAGACCTGGCCCTCGGTCTCCTCCCTCTCCAAGGAACACTCACAAGAGGCGGGGCACCTGCACGAGCCAGCGCACGTTGGGAGAGTGCACGCGATGCATCACAGCCCAGCGCGCCAGCTTGTCCCACTCGTCCCTCGAGCGCCCATAAATGGACAGCCGCAGCTCTGCGTTCTGGTATTTGCTCTCCTCCAGGTCCGACATCACCTCCTACAAGCACATGTGGGGCCTGAGACGCAGGCTCCCCTCCCAGGACCCTTGCAGCCACGATCCGAGCTCTGGCAGACCTCAGGCTTCTCCCTCCCTGCACGCGAGCAGCCTCTCCAGGCACCCTGCAAGGCAGGGGAGGGCTGCCTCCATACCTTGATGATGTGAGCAAAGTACTTCCCGGAAACCCTGTTATCGGTCTTGATGAAGATCTCTCGGAGGACAGACTCCCCAATGGGGTTGTATTTGGCATTGAACTTGTCAAAGCGGTGGAAGGTGTTCCTGTCCTAGGGGCGATGGGCAGCTCACGTCACCCCTGCACTCTGTGATGACCCACCCTCTAGCCCGGGACATGGGGACAGACCGCATGCACATCCAGTGTGTCCACACTCAGGTCATAGGCAGTGAGATTCATGCTCTCGAAGACCTCGCGCAGGGTCTGCTCTCGGCCCTGCTCCACATGCACGATCTCTTCCAGGTGCCGCTTCATCGCCCGCTTGATGAAGCGCAGCAGATGCTTCTGGTTCATGCAGGATGAGGCATGGATGTGTGTGTCCACCTGGGATGGAACAGAGTGCCACTGATCCGCCAAAGGTCAGGAAGTGCTGGGTAAGGATGGGGGATGGGAGAGGGCTCTCCACACTGGAGGCTGGGTCAGAGGCCCAGATACTGAAGGGAGAGGCAGGCAGAGGCTCAGGGCCAGGACACAGCCACGGGGTGAAGGCCTACCTTCCGGATGTTGTAGAAGTCTCGGTGCGGCACCTTCTTTTGGGCAGCTAGCTCTTTCATCTCATTGAGCAGCACATGCATCTGGAACTTAGAGCTCAAGTACTGCAGCCGGCGGTAGCAGAACGACTTTCTGGGCACAAGGAAGGAAGTGAACAAGGCAGGGACTCAGGCCCTGAAGGAAGCACCTAGGGCTGGGTAGGGAGAGGGACAGGGAACGGAGCCAAGAGAGGGGGCAAGTGGGGGCAGGAAGGAGGCTGCCAAGAAGGCAGCAGTTTGGGGAAAGTTCTAGAGCTCAGTAGCCAGGGAGGGGCAAGAGAACAGGTTACAGGTGTCTGGGCTGGGCAGGGCAGGGCTGGGAACAGGGCTGGGAGGTGAGTGGCATGGGCAGACTCACATGGGGCCATTGATAATCAGAGCCATCAGCACATTGACGTCAGCCACAAATTCCTGTAGGTCAGGATACGGCAGCTCCACCTCTGAGCAACTGGCACACAGAGGAGGTGGGTGAGGCACCAAGCTGCGTTGACAGCCCCTCCCAAGCCGAGCTGCCCTCCCATGTGGCATCCCCCAGCACACGCCACACCCCCTTACTGCTCATCGGGCTCCCTGCGAGTGTAGACGTGCACCACGCCGCGCACCATGCGCAGACCCAAGCCCAGGTCCCCAGGCATGGTGCTTGGCTCACAATGTTCATAGGGGTGCTGCTCCAGGGCAGGGGGGTGCACTGGAGCATCTGCAAGGGAGAGGAAGTAGAGTCAGGCCGGCTAGTACCCAGCCCAGAGGCCCAAAGAGAGCAAAAGGTATCAAAGGACCCAGTGAGACTGCAGCGCTGGCCCTAGTCTCTCCCTGGCTCCTGGCACCAAGAAGCTGGAATGACCCTGGGTGCAAGAGGCAGGCAGAGCAGAGAAGCCTAAGTCCCAAGCTCAGGGGCCAAGAGCGGAGGGAGCAGGCAGAACAGGGAGCCCCACCGGCAGACACAGGCGTGTCGGGGCTCTGCTCATAGCTCCGTGTCTCCAGGGGCTTCTCAGCCAGCTGCTGCAGGTAGCGGCGGGTGGTGGGGCAGAAGCTCTGCAGAGCCAGGGCCATGTACTTCTCCCGAATGAAAAGGGCCCGCACCACACTCTTGGCTGCGTCCAGCAGGTCTGTGAATGGCACCTGGAAAGGAAGATACACTAAGTCTCCTCAGTCTCTGACCCTCACCTCCTACCATGTGGCCTTACTTGGATCTCGCACCGTCCCTACCTCCTGCAGGCTTTGACTTTAAGACCCCCAACCCACTCTGGTCTCAGTGTACCAAGTAGCTCCCAGCCAGACCTCCTCCCCAGGCAGCGGAAAAGAAAATCCCTCTCCAGGACCCGGGCCAGGCTCCTCATTAGGACACCAGGAGACAGACGCCCGACGCCCACTCCACACTTACTCCACACTTCTCTTCTCCAGAGATGGTAACCCGCTGAAACTCTCGCTCCAGCATATCCCGTTCCCGTAAGCCGCGGTCACCCTGCCCCTCGCCCTGCTCCTTGTAGAGCCTATAAGGGAGGACAGCAGAGGGGCTGGAGCATGCTGCCAGACAAGTACCAGTGCCACACCTCACGTGTGCCCCTCTGCCCTCCTCACTGTAGGTCAGAGTCGCTGTCCGTCTTCAGGAAATCTTGCTTGGCCCGAAGCAGGATGTCTGGCTCCAGCCTAGAGGCAAAGGGGCAAGAGGTCAGCCAAGGCCCAAGACAGGGCTCTGGCTTCAGGTCTTGGTACTGTGCTAGGTGGCATGAACACGCTGTCACCTGGGGGCTGCACAGACAGGGCTAGAGGACCCTGTGCTGGTTTCGCCTCATGTTAGAGGTGAATGAAGTTCTGTAGTACGTTCTACCCCAGTGGAACAGAAGACAGAACCGAGCCCTGCCGCCTGGCCCAGCCTGCAGCCTGTGCCAAGTCTGGGGTGGAACACAATGGGGAAGATGGTATGGGAGAGAGGGACCAGAAGGACACAGGGAGGGCTCCGTATTCCCCTCAGTTGCCCTCCCCGCGGGATCTGTGCGGGGCTCACTTGACATCCTGGCTGATCTGCCTCTCCAGCCTCTGCCTCCGCTCCTCCAGCTGCTCAATGGGGCTCTCCTCTGGGAACTCATAGGGGGCGCTTCGGAGCTCGCTCTCTGCCAGTGAGCGGCTAAACAGCTCCTGGAAGGAAGGGAGGAGGAAGGATGAGGGACCTGAGGCCTGCCCACCTCTGTGGAGCCTGGGCAAGGGTTCCTGGGACAGGCTAAGGATCCGGGACAGCCAAGCGTGTAGTGGTATGGGGCTGTGGTGGAGGCTCAAGGGGCAGAGCAGGGGCGGGGTGGGGGTGGGGGCCACCGGGTGGTACCTCAGCAATCTCCTTGCACTTGCCATCCATAGACGTGCGCAGGTCGAGCGGGAAATGCTTGAGGCAGGGGGCGGGGCCCGGCAGGGATCGGGCTGGCTGCAGCGGAGGGGCCCCCAGACCACCCCGGGGCTCTGCAGAGAAGGTGGTACCAGGATCAAGGGGTGAAGGGGCAGAGTCTGCAAGCCATGGGCCCCTGCCTGGCCCACGCCAGGGTAGTCCCTGCACAGAACCCAGGAGCAGTCCCTTGTGTGGCTCCCAGGGGGCCTCTTCACCTCGTCTAGCACAGGGACCCTGCTCCACCCCAGGCTCCTGGAGGTGCTGTGTCTGCCCCTGTCACAAGCGCATGTATTCACTCCATAAGGGCCTGATGCACAGATGAGGGCCTACTCCGCGGGGGCTGAGAGCCTGCACCTGACTACCTCCTAGCAACAGGTACACGTGTGTCTACGTGTACACACATGCAGATACACACTAGGTACTCAGCGAGGACCAGCTGGCCACACCACGGACCGTAGCCCCAGCTTCCAGAGCAGCTAATTCAGGGCCAGACCTGGCTCTGGAGTGGCTTGCTATCCCAACCCTGCCGAGTACAGAGGAAGCCACTCAGCTCTGACTTGGGAAACAAGTCCTTAAGGAGGCCCTGGCTGGTGAGGAACCAGGATTCCTCCCTGGGGGCCTGCCCTCTCTCTAGGACCCCTGGCCTGCCAAGATATGGCCTGGTCATAGCTTGCCCCTCCCACTTCTGGCTGCCCCTCCAAAGGGAGCTGCTACGAACAGTCTGTGCCGATCTGAGGCCCAGGATCTGGGCCAGAGGCCCCATGAAGGGGCCTGGGGAAGGGAGAAGCAGAAGCCAGAGGTCCTTCTCTATCAAGGGCAGAACTCTTCATACGCACCAACAGGAGGCCGGCACTAAAGGTCTCCACGCTGAGTGCCTATTACTGCCTGAACTCCCAGCCTCCGCAGCAGAAAGCTCTCCACAGTCCAGCCACCTCAGCCGGCTTTGGAGGATGCTTCCCACCAGCTTTCCCCTCTTTCCTCTCTCTGCCCTAGCTCAGGCTAAGAGGGGCTCTGCCCAGGCAGCACGCCTTCTGGTCTCTATGATCACTTCCCAGACTCTAGGTCTAGACACGGGGTAGAGCGAGCTGCCTGTCCCAGACCCAGGACCCACACTCCAGCTCACCTCCGTCCCTGGCTGGACCCCACCTGCAGAGTAGTCTAGTCAGTCAGCAGCCCTGTGCCCCTTGCCTGCCTGTTTACATAGTGAAGCTGCAGCCAGTCCCCCAGGACAGCTGAGGGGCTGGCATGGGCTGTACCAAGTGCACATGTGAGCAGGGGGAACCCTGAGATGGCCCTCAACAGGGGGCTGGGGGAGTCCAAGGGATCTAGAAATCCAGGGCAGGAACAGCAAAGCTGCCAGACAGAAGAACTCCAGAAATGAAGAGGGTCTCCATATTTGCAGAAGGCTGAGCCAGACACAAGGCTCCCAATGGGGAAATGCAAAACAGACTGCTATGGCCAGGGCAAGCTGTCAGGGAGGGCACAACTGTCCTTAAAACCACTACCCTAGGGACAGAGAGTAGGCATGGCCTGCTGGGTCAAAGGGTGGGAAGGAAGAAAGAAAGGAGAAGAGCCCTCCAACTAGAACCCAGCCTCCCAGGCCAGCTTCTCCTGCCCACCACTGTCCTCTGGGCCCTGACTATGGGGGACACGACCCTTGCTGGGAGGAGGAGCTGGCCTGCAACTGGATAAATGGCCCAGTACGGATAGGGGACAGTTCAGTTACTGAGGCTTCGTGGCCTTAAACCTCCAACCCCTGTTCCAAGCCTGTCATCTGGTGGAGACAAACTGTCTAGGGGGAGGGCTGTGGGAGACGGGACTAGCATTGGGAGGACTGGAGTCTGAGCTGCACCATGTGCCAGCACATCTCTACCTCTGGGTGCAGGCTATAAATGGGGGAGAAGTGGCCCTGGTCCTGCCAAGCAGCATCCCAACAACTCACAGGAAAAATCTCTTTGCACATGTTCTGCAAAGCCCCGGCTCTTCGCCCAGAGGTCTGTGATCACAAGCCCCTGGGATCCACAAAATACTTCCCCCAGAGAAGCCTACTCATGAGGAGGCAGGAGGCTCCTGGGCTCAGCACAGAACTAAGGCAGCAGCTGAGCAATGAAGGTCAGTGAGAGAGCAGAACTTGGCAGGGCCAAAGATGGATGATGCCATTTCTTACTTGGAGATGGGCAGATTTAGAGGATGAAGCAGAGATGGGCTCCTGCCCTCATCCCCAGGCTAGAAGGCCTTCGCTAGCCCAAGAACCTTGGAGCCTGCACACCTCCTCCAGAGAGGGGCCCAGACCACCTCTCCCACCCTTCCGGAGAGGCACAACACAAATCTCCAGGGTTGTACCTCCAGCGTTGGTATGTGTCAGCTCAGCAGGAAGGCCCTAAACCAAAGCCCCCCCTCCTACCAGCGCATCGTGGGGTCTCCACAGCAAGGCTGGAGTGCGCAAGGCAGGTTCCAGCACCCAGAGCCACCCCAGCCTGTCAGGAGATTGCAGAGGATTCCTGGGGGTTCACAGGAGATGACAAACAAGAATAACCTCCATGATCCCCAAACCCAGGCCTAGAACACTCAGTGCCTGCTAGGCCCCTTCTCCCAGGACCTGGGCCCAAGGCTCTCAACCACAGCACTACGCTACACACCCACACTCACACTGAGAGCCAACCAAAAGCTACTGGGGGCTGCTACCCTGCCAACTCCAAGATTCTGGCCACTTCATTCCTGCCTTGACAGGAGCCCCTTCACTCATTGCCAGGTCTGCCTCAGGAGGCAGGGTACCAACTAAGGCCCTAACCTACAAGTATTGGATACTCTCCCTATCTCACCTCCCAGGAATCTCTGGTTTAGCAATAGGCTCAGAGCTACCCTGAGCACACACCTGAGAGATGGTGCAGATTGGGCACAGAGAACACAGACCCTCCGAACCAATGGATCTCGGACCTCTCAGTGACACAAGAAAATAAGAGAGGGAGGCCGTCAGATTACAGACACAGAATGCTGCAGGAAGGGGATAAACATGACCACCAAAGCGGGGCTGGGTCTTTCCTTAATCACAGGCCTGGGGCAGCAAATACTGGCAAACACCCCTGGGCAAGCAGAGCCCCAGGCAGTCAGCTGCCCTGGAAAGAGCCAGCCATACTGTGGCCCCAGCTCAAGATGTTGCAGAGATGCCCACAGAGTGGGAGGCGAGCCGAAAGGTGCATGGCACCCAGCACACAGCTCGGCCCCCAAGGACACTCCATTCTCCTGAGAAGGCTCACAACACAGACAAGAAAACAGCCAACGCTGAGATTCGCAGTTCTGAGATGTGCACCAGCAAGGGGTGTCAGCCCTGCAGCGAGGGGGTTCAGATCTGGGCTCTTGGACAGAGGGCCTGCCACAAACGGACAGCTTGTGGCTGGCTAGGAAAGGCACAGGCACCAATCAGGGTGGCCTGGCCAGTCTGCCCCACACATTCCCCCATTCCATTCACACACACTTCACACACAAGCTCGGCATATGTACACGCGGACACGTGTACACATCTACCTCCCTAAGCGCCCGCACTCACGCCCCCTCCTCGTTACAGAGAACAGCATCCCTGACACGGAAACCACCCCTTCTCCCTCCCCGCACTGCCACCCAGGCCAGCCATTCCCGGAGGTTGTAGGGGTGCACTGCTGTGTAAAGAGTGCTGGAGAAGGGGGTCCTTGCTGAGGGGTCCGCAAGGCTGAATGGGGGGTGCAGAGCTGGGGCCTCAGGCCGAAAGCACCCACTCACCTGAAGCCGCAGCGGAAGCCTGCAGGCTGACCCGCTTCTTAAAGGGGTATTTGGCTTTGGGCTTGCTGGCACCAGATGGGTATGATGCCATGGCTGAGACCACAGCCGCGGTGAAAGAGTCCAAGCAGCACCGTTTGGAGCCCGGCGCTGCAACATCCAACCCCTTCCTCCGCCCCGCCCCCAGCGGGAGTGACTGATGCAGGAAGCAGCGCCCCGCAGGCGGAAGAGGCCCTGGCCACGATTTCAGATGTTGTCTAGGCAACCTCAGGGGCTGGGGCCTCCATCCCTGCCGCTGATTCCTCCCCTACTCCCTCAGCCCCCGGAGTGACTCGACTGGTAGAGGCTGAGCCAGAGGGTATAGGGCTGAAGGAGGAGCAGACAAATGAGACAGCGGCCAGCCCTGCGCCCCCACCCGCCCCCACCCTCCCAGCCCTCACCCCTTGCCAGGACACCAAGGCAAAGAAGCCAAAGTCCAGCTCCAATCAGAAAAAAATAAGACGATACATCATCTGGTAGGAACTTCTCCAGGCTCAGAACCTAATCCCCTCCCCGCAGGACACGTGTAGTGGGGAAGACACGACACCTCTGGGGCAGACCCCCCCCTTTTTCCTCCATCCCACTCTGGCTCCGGGGTCAGCCCAGCTGTGGAAAGTAGATAGAACTGAGAATCCTAGGTCAGGAAGGGGGGACCAGTCTAAGTAAAATTCCACTGTCCGGCAGAAGCTGCCTCTGGGGAAAGCTAGGAGGACGCGAGGCAGGGGCTGTCTCGGAAAAAGCCCAGCCTCTTGTACCTGCGCTTGTCTTTGCTCCCAGGCTTTTTCTGCAGGTGCTCGCCGCCTGTCCCAAGTCCTACAGACTGTGCCAGACCCCTGCCCTTTTGTCACTGGCTCCGGCACCTCTCCAGTGGAGTCCCGCTTCGCTGCCCACGCACGTATACGCTTACCTGAAGCCATGCCGAGTGCTCAGGGGTGAGGAAGCCGCGCACGAGGCTCTGCAGGTCAGCAAGCCCAGGTGGCGAGGACAGAAAGGGAGGATGGGGCCCCGAAGGCGGCCAGGTGGCTACGAGCGTCTCTGCCCTGGCTCTGAGCTGGGGAGTGAGGGTTTTTCAAAATTGCCAGCTGGGTGGAAGCGGGCCTTCGCAGACAGCAGCCGATCCACCGCCTTCGGGCGACCCGAGTCCCGACCCCACCCCGCACTCAGACCTCCAGGCCACGTGCTCCCGAGAGTGGGATCCGGAACTTGTCCAAGCTTCTTGGAACCCTCGCAGGCTGCTCGGGACCCGACTCCCACGGCTGGACTGCGGGGTACTTGCGCAACAGGTGTGACCCCACCAAAGCCTTGGGCGCCGCGCCAGCCTCCGCCCCAGGCCAGGCCCGTGGCCCCGCCTAGCCGCCCCGCCCCTAGCCCTTTTCCTCTTTCCGGGCGCCACGTGGGCGGTCGTCACTGAGGTTGGCCTGGACCAGCGCGCGGGCTGGAGCAAGTTGTGTGCGTCGGCTTCCTCACGAGGAATATGGCCTGGGTCATGGCAGTTCCCCAGAGGGGTTATAGGGAGGCTTAAACGCAGAGCCCCTTGTCACCGTGTCTGGTGCAAAGGCAGGACCCCATGGTGAGTGGCTGCTACCATGGCCCCATTTTCCATATTCTCACCTGAGCCATTGTTTGTCAGGCCTCCTGACAGGCCTTGGAGGGCAGAACATGTTCATTCACCTCACATTAACTGCTGTACTTGGTGGTATGAGCATAAATGTTTAGCCAAGATGTCTCGGTGCAAATTCTGCCTCCTCCCCTAGTTGCTAACTTCTGTGTGCATCTATTTCACCCATAAAACGCGTGTGAGAGTTCCTGCTTCATGTGGCAGTGGTTACAACTGTTTCTGGCCTGTGGTTAATGTCTACTCATTATTCAAGTATTAGCACTGCTTTGGCCTCAACCTTCAATTATTACTGACAGTGTGTTGATTTGTCTTGCAGCCTATTAAGAAGACAGCTGTTTGGGGGAATCCACTATCCAGCCAACATCCCCACTCCTGAGGGGCGGAGAATCCTGCTTATAGGGATGTTGTGGAGGGAAGTCCCTCTGCAGAATACAATTACGTGTAGGAGCAGCAGCTGGACTTTTCTCTGCTCGCTCGCTCCCGTGCCCTTTGGCCCCACACTGATGTTCTAATGCTGTTTGTCCAGCTCCTCCCAGTTCTCACAGCCCCCACACCAAGCTCCTTCCCCAACTTTGTCTTCCTCTTCCCTCCGCACTCTGGGTTCTGAGCTCTATTCCCTACCTGCACTTGGTGTCACCTCCACTGATCCCATCTACTGGTCCTCACTCCAGACCAACCAAAGCCAGAACCTGGGGCTGGGGAATGTAAATGTAGTTCAGTGATCCAGCACTTGCCAGGCAAGTGCAAGGCCCTGGAATCAATCCCCATTGCTGCAAAAAAAACTGTTTCCTCCATAAGTATTTGTGTGGGGGAAAGGTCCACCTCTGAATCAATAAAAGTGGAGTAAGAGCAAGGAGATACCATGTTTACATAGCCAAATAGCAAAGGCTAAGAAAAGCATCTTAACCTAGAAGGTTGCAATGAAATGGAAAATACACAGCTTTGGTGACCATGAAATTGAAACCATCTTTCCAAAAGCCATTTAGTAATATGTAATCAGGAGTCTCAAAAGTTTCTACTTAACCTAGGAGACCACATTGAGGAAACCTTTTTTTAAAAAAAGACTGCCAGAAAGTTATGCCCAAACTGTGTACCACTGCAATGTTCACCACAAAAAGTCTGGAAACTTAACAGAGGTTTAAATCATGTCATATGTATACAATGAAAGACAGCCACTAACATCTGTTCTTGGAGAATTTTTTAATGATGTAAAATTGTTTACAACACTAGGTGAAAGAATGGACGAAAAAAATGTACACTGAGTGTGGTCCTAAAACATCACAGAACTTACAAATGGTTAAGTGGTGGAAATATGGGTTATATTTACTTATACCTGTCTCGATTTTTAAACTGTCTACAGTATATATCCATTACTTTTATAATCAAGGGGATGGAAATCATCAAAGTCTGTAAAACTATAATCACCCCACAAAGCTGCCCCCTCCACCCACAGCAGACTTAAAGTTGTTTTTCTCTTCTTTGCCATACTAGGGATTGAACCCAGGGCCTCATGTGTGCTAAGTATTCTGCCACTGAGCTATAGCCCTGTTCCTTCTGGTTTAAGTTTTATTCTGAGACAGTCTTGCTCAAGTTGTCTAGGCTGACCTTGAATTTGAGATCCTCCTACTCAGCCTCTCAACTGGCTGGGATTACAGGCATGAGCAATAATCACATTTGAAGCACACTTTTTTCTTCTTCTCAGCACTGTTAAACCCAGGGCCTTCACTCTGAGCTATATCCCTAATCCTTTTTGTCGTCTGAGACAGAGTTTCATAAATTGCTAAACTGCCTTAACTCACTGTGTAGTCCAGTGAGGCCTTCAAACTTGTGGCCTCAGTCTCGGGCGCCACGCCCAAAATTTTGTTTTGAGGCAGGATCTATGCAGTTCAGGTTGGCCTGGAACTTACTATGTAGTCCAGGCTGGCCTTTGGGCTCCCAGTGATCTTCCTGCCTCAATCTTCCAAGTCCTGGGTTACAGGTGTGTGCCCATTTTATTCGTCTTTAAAACCAACAGCTTCAAAATTACTAAGAGCACCACAACCAATTGGGGGGGGGGCCTCTTTTTTTGTATTTTAGGGGTCTATAGGGTATTCAGGGTCTCACTACTAGATTGACTTGTAGTGATCCCCCTGTTTACAGCCTCCCAAGATCTGAGATTACAGGCACAAGCCACCATGCCCAGCATGGCAGGCCCAGGGATTGAACCCCCAGCCCCTGCACTTTAATCCCCTGAGCTATTAGTACTTGATTTTTAAAATTGGATTATTTGCCAGGGGGCAGGCTCTCAGTTTAGGTTGGCCTCAAACTCACTCTGTAGCCCAGGCTGGCCTTGAACTCATAGTGATCCTCCTGCCTCAGCCTAAGTGCTGGAATTACAGGCATGTGCTTATTTTACTTTTTTTTTTTTTTTTTTTTTAATGTGTATGAGATAAGATTTCACTTACTTTGTAGTCCAGGCTGGCCTCAAGCTTTAGTTTTCCATAAATTAGCCTCCCAAAAAGCTGGGATTACACATGTAAGGTACCATGCTCAGCCAAAAGTAGACTGTTCTTAACTGACACAGGGTTCATTCCTGCCAGCCCTGCCCTGGGGGCAAGCCAAGACTGCAATTGAGACTGGACAAGGTGGCGCATTCCTGTAATCCTAGCCCTTGGGAGACTGTAAACAGGCAGATCACTAAGAATCCAATTTAGTAGTGAGACCCTAAACACCCTGCAGACCCTGCCCTAAAATACAAAAATAAAAAAAATAAAAATAAAAATTAAGTACTATCACATAGACTGTCATCTATATTCTGAAAAATTGCAAATTTTATAGTCTTATACTGGGTCAGGTCTTCTTAATGTCCCTCTAATCCAGATCTCACCTACCCAGGCAGTTAAGTGGAATCCCTCTCCTCACCCAACCCAGGCAAACAGTTCATTAGTCCTTCATGCGTCTGCCCAGGTCCAGGTTACCTGCCATGTAGTCCCTCCTAGGAAGTCTGCCCCGATTGCAGTGCAGCATTAACCTCTCACCCACTCCACATCAACAAGAACCTCAGTAGTTTGTCTAAGAAAGAGCTTGAAAAATAAAGGAATGAGTCATCCTGTGGCCTGTTTTTTTCCACACGGAACGTTAAATATGTTAAAAGCTCTAGGAGATCTTTCCTTGCTCCAAACACAGCCTCCTGCCTTCCTAGCCTATTTCCACTGATTCCCTAACTGGCTGGCCCTCCCGGAACCCAGGCCCCCAATCTCAGCACACCCCTATTGCTCTAGCGAACTGCTTTCCTTCCTTCTGGCCTTCAGGTTACCAGCGATGTCTACTTCCTCAGGCCAGGGTATTCCTCAACACTGTGGCTACAAAAAGACCCTCAGCCAAGGCAACTACCCTATTTCCAGACCATTTCTCCTGGCAGCCAGCTCTTCCTACATCCCACCTCAGGAACCCTGCACAGACAGCGTCATGCAGCTGCATCCACCTGTATCTGTTTGTCAGTCTCCAATGCCTTTAGTGAAACCCCTTACCTGTCGCGCAAGGCCCTTCTTCGGCTGATTCCCGTTTCCCTCGCCAATCCTCGCCTCCCAACTCTGCCCTCTAGGAACCCTTCCTTCTAGTCCTATCACATCAAAATCCCCAGTCTCCTCTCAGTGTATTTCATACCTTGTGTATCTGCATTTTCCCATACTCATTCCTCTCCCCTAATGCAAAACCCATTTCTACTGCTATTCCGCTTCTTTGTGTAGTCTGTTTACAACCACCCCTTCCTTTTTTCTACCTCAGAACTTGCCAGTCTAGCAGTCAGGAATGTGTACAACTGTCTGTCCTACCAAAGGTAGAGGCTATATTTTGTTTTGTGGTTGCTGCTGCAGAACTGGGGACTGAATCCAGAGCTTAGAGCAAGCACTCTCCCACTAAGGTACACCCCTAACCAGTGTTGAGTGCCCAGTATAGCCCAGAGTCCCTTCAGTTAAACTTTCCTCAGCAAATTGCCTCTTCCTCTTCTTTGGACTAGAACTTCCTGAAGGCTGGTGTCCATGTCCCCTCACTACATCTGGGACAGTTCATCAATGGATGTAGGACAGATCCTGAGTTCTGCCCCGAACTCATGAAACATCCCTACATTCACTGGGAAGCTGATTCTCAAGATGATACAAAGGTTACACACCAAACCCTTGAGCTTAGTTCTGATTCTGACATGAATGTGCTTATTCAGATGAAGATTTCTGTGCTTCACTTTCCTCATCTCTAAATGAGAATCATACTACCGTCCTTAATGATAATAAAGTAGGACAGCACAGGGGAAAGGCCTGGAAAGGGGGCAGGGTTCACAGCATAGCACGGTGCACACGGGGTGACCCTGTGCTCTCAGGAGCCAGGGGAGGGCATAATGGTGAGAAGGGAAAGCAACTACTACAAGCATCACTTAAGTCTGCAGCAGTGAAGGCCAAAAGGGGAACAAGCTCCAGCAATATTCCCATGTGTGAATCAAGATCACGGCTCCTTTTGCAATGTAGCACTTCTGCTTCTGGGTTCACCTATTTGCCCAAAGATTCTGTCACTGCTTGAGGGTAGTGGCAAGGAAGAACACTGGTGTGTGCATTTACGAAACTACAACCTTGAAAAGGTCAGGTAGCCCTCAGTCTCAGTCACCTGGTCTGGACATTAGGAACAGCAGCACTTACCTTGAAGATATTTTGAGAATGAATGAGTATGCACCACGTAAGTGGTCTAGAACAGTTCCTGAAGTTCCTGAGGGTGCAGCATGCAGTACCGCCCAGGTCTGGCTTAAGTCACTAAGACTGGGGAAAGGAAAGGGGAGGATGGCAGGAAGGTAACTGAAACCTTATAGCTAAGATTCCAGAACAGTCACAATTTCAGAGACTCTCCTTAAGTTCTGTTCTCCTTAAGTCAATTAAGTATGTGCCAATTTCTCATTGCAAACACGATTGCCAGGGTGGGCATGGTGAAGCAGGCCTGTAATTCCAACTATGTGGAAGGCTAAGGCTGGAGGATCACAAGTTCAGGGCCAGGCGGTACAACTTTGCAAGAGCCTGCCCATCTACCCCACCACCACCACTCTCCAGCAGCAAGCAAAAAAGGCTGGGAATGTAATTCAGTGCCCCTGGGTTCAATCGCTAGTACCTCAAAACAAGCAAGCACGATGAGAGTTTGATTGCTGCCAGTTCCTCCACCAGCTCAGAGAGCCTGACCTCCCACATACTCAGCTTAACGCACATATTCAAGTTTATCGGTCGGGAAAATGAGATAAGCAACAATGGCTGCTCACCGCTGCCACAAGCCAGCTCAAGAAGGACAGGGAATTAAATCCTTTTAGCTTAATGGTTTCTCACCTTAGCTATATACATGGGAATCGCTTGGAGAACATTTTAAATCTTTATGCCTGAACTGCATTCCAGGCCAATTAAATCAGTATTTTCTAAAACGAAAGAACTCTTCAGCAAATGCCAATTGAGAAATGTTCTAGGCCAGGGCATTTCAAATTTGCTGCTGCTGCTTATCACCTGTACTGATTTAGAAAAGTTTCTCAAGCTCTGAAACCAACAAATTACTGAAATTTGACTCTAAACAATACCTTCTTTAAAAATATGTACTTTTTTTTTTTTTTTTTAGGGAAAGGTCTACAGGGTGTTCAGAGTCTCACAACTAGATCAGACTCATTGTGATGTACCTGTTTACAGCTTCCCACGAGCTGGGATTACAGGCACTTGCCACCATGCCCAGTCTTAAATATGTACTACTTTAACATCTTTGAAAGCAAGGTGGTCTTCTAGTCAGTGGCCGGTAAAGGCTTCATGAAGCAGAACCAAGCATATCAAGTGATCTTTTTCTTTTGATGATTCATAAAGATATTTAGTATAGATATTCAAAACAGAAAATTACTGGAAACAACCATTCTCACAACAATGGGGATTTTATTTTGTTGTTGTCGTCTTTTTGAGACAAGGTCTCACTATGCAGTTCAGGCTCAGTTGAGTTCACTCTGTAGGCCAGGCTGGTCTCAAACTCACAATGAGGGGGCCTGCCCATTAGCTCAGGTGTTTAAGTGCCTGCTGAAACAAAGCAGGCTCAGGATGCTGTGGTTCAATCCCCTCATCCTCAAGCCAAACCAGACCTGTCCTGAAGGCATCCTGAGTGCCCCCTCCCCCCCAAAAATCCTTAAGTGTCTGCTGAAACAAACACACAATGATCCTCCAATCTCAGCCAAAGGTACTTAATAGTTTTTGTTCCAACATTTACTTAGTAATTACCATCAATTAATGAGGGCATGGTGGGGCACACCTGTAATCCTAGCACTTGGGAGGCTGAGACAGGAGGATCTTTGTGAGTTTGAGAGCAGGCTGGGCTACAAAGTAAGCTCAAGGTCAGCCTGAGCTGCATAGCAAGCAAGACCCGCCATCTCATCAGGCATGGTGGTGCATGCCTGTAATCTCAGCACTTGGACGGCAGAGACCAAATGATCTTTACATTATGCAAACAGGCACGAGGGGTGGGGGGCACGGATGTTCCTGATCTCAGAGGTCTTGCTAAAAGGCAGATTCTAAACAGGAAAGTCTGGGCTGAGGTCCATACTGCATTTCTAACAAGTTTCTATGTCATCTGAAGCCAGTCTTCTTTGCACTACATTCTGGGTAGCAAAGTTCTAAATGGCTCCACCAGCAATACCCATTTAAGTGAAATAACTGGCATTTGTGGAGAATCGCACTGTGCGAGGCAAGGCTGCACCCTTCGCTTCTTGCTGGGAAGGGGGTGGGAGGTGGGGTTTCCAGCCTGGATGAGAGTCAAGAGAAGCCCTGCCCCAATCTCTGCAAGGTAGAGGCTGTGGTCTGATTGCCTAAGGAAACAGTTTCTTGTATGACCGGGCACAAAGCACAATGAATACCAGCTAATTTCCCACCAAGTGAAGGTGGACCTCAGGCGGCATCACTGGGTCCAGGGGAAGCAGCCCCATTCGCTCTACATGTACCATTCTTCCTCCATTTATTTACCAAGCCTGCTTATAAAGACTTGCTTATAAACTACAAGTTGGAAGAGGCTCACAGGTAAATCAGTATAAAATGAAGCCGTTAGTGCATATCTGTAATCCCAGCCTTTAGAAGATCGAGGCAGGATTGCTGAAGTTCTGGGTCAGCCTGGGCAAAAGCCTTTCACTCTTGCCCCTAAAAAAGTATTAAATGCTAAGGATAGACTTATGTACAAAGGGCCAGGTACGGTGTTGCATGCCTGCAGTCTCAGCACTCTTAGAGGCTGAGGCACCAGGATTGAAAGTTTGAGCCATTTGGGCAACTTAAGGAGATCCTGTCTCAAAATTAAAAAATTAAAGGGCTGGTGATATAGCTCAAGATGCAGGCCAGTATCACAAAATAGGAAGGGGTATGTACAGAGATGAAGCACTACAAAGAAACAATACTGTAGCTTCCAGTGGCCCTGCAGGAGCTGACACAGTCCTTATCTTTCCCAGGAAGATCATTACTCCAAACAAAACTTTGGGGGCGGGGGAGATGATTCAGTAGAATAAGCACTTCCCTGGCAAGTGCAAGGGCCTGAGTTCAATCCCTGGTTCCACAAAAACAACCCCAAAACTTTGCCAGGACTGGTCTGATCAGTGAGCTATCTACGCTGTCTTAAAGCCCTTAAAGCTAGGATCCTAAAATCTGGAGGCTCAATATGCACAATGACTCCTGTGTGTCTCCCTAACCTCCAGTCTACAATACAAGTCAAACCAAGAAAGCAAGCTCTTTGAATAGATCGCCCCCCTCCAAGAGATGAGGTGGCCATCATTTCATTCCCAAAGCTCTAGCATCCACACCCTTCCTTCCTGTGTCAGAACCTGGGTCATTTCCTGGATCATTTCCCTTGCTACAGAACATTTTGAATCTTTGCCCTTTGTCTTATTGGTAAAGCTCTTAATTGGCTAGACTCATCACATTGGTAGACATGAAGGCTATAATCCCTAGACCAAGAAAGCCTCCAGTTGGGGTAGGGAGTCTCGGCCAAGGTAGGCAGCAAAGGAGAACTTATTACCTGCTATCACCTAGTCCTGTATTAAGCTTTTAGGACAGCAAGAGAAGGACACTCAACCCCAAATACTTTTTCACTTTTCACACAGAAAATCTTACAGGAGAGGCTAAAAAAAGCCTGAGGAAGTAGTTGAGGAGTCCACAGAGATGGGGAGTGGAATCAGTGCAGAGGACAAGGAGCTGGCCAAGAGATCCAAGGAGCTGGAAAAGAAGCTGCAGGAGGATGCAGACAAAGAGGCAAAGACTGTCAAGCTGCTGCTGCTGGGTGAGTGAGCGTGGAAGGTGTGCCTGCAGGACGCCATGCTCTTCTGTTCCCTGGAGGAGTGGTGGGTTCTAGTCTACCCCAAGGGGAGGAGGCACAACAGATCTGTTTTCCTTTTTCATTTCAGTCTTAGGTCAGACCCAAGATCTAGGGGTGAGAGTTAATATGGTGTCTGCACAGTTACCCCAAAGGAGCTACTGAAATTTCCCCATTCTTCTTGAACCAGGAACAGCACAAGGTCCAAGGCAGACCACTCCTCAGATCTAACCAAATCAACAGCTCCTTTTGGCCTGACAAGTACCAAGAACCTTGGCTATGTGGACACTCAATCTACAGTGAGGGTCTGGCTCAAGGACTCAGAAGAGAATAGGACCTTTTTTACCCCACAATCCTAACGCTAAGACCCTGGAATAGGCCCACTGATTCTTGAGAAGTATACTGGTTTCTTCCTGCTTTCAGAAAAATTTTAGAACTAGGGAAGTGCGAGAGGAGAGCCAGGGTCTTTAGGGTGTCAGCCAAGGATCCGACCAGGGCTATATACAGTAGCAAGGCAAGCAACTTTGTGCCCGCCTGAGCCTGACTTAGGGGAGAAAAACAAGAACCAAAACCACTAGCCTTACCAGAGACCCAGGCTATCTGTAGCAGGTGGGTCCCATGCAACTAAAGAATAGCTGCCTCATGGATTTCTAAGGCTATGGACAGAATACCAGGCTAAAGGCATCCTATCCCATCTGTGCCCAAGGACACATCAAGGAGCCTAGGAATTACAGAGGGAAATGGAGGTGACAGGGACCCTGAGGGATCTTTCAAGCCTAAACAGATTCTTTAGCTTCAGAATAAGCAGCTTAAGAGGGGGAAAAAGCACAAGCTAAGCGTGGTGCTGAGGGATCAGGGCAGCACCGACAGAGGGGGGACGGAAGGGAAGAGTGTGAGTGAGGATTAAGGCATTTTAGTCAAATAAGGAATCATCAAGGTAATGAAAAACATTTCAAGAAAGTAATTAAGGTCTCTGGTCCTGGCCAAGACTATTCACCCAGAGAGGAACCATTAAAGGAATTCCTCTGATTCCTTTAATGGGGGTTCTCAGTGGAGAGATTTTTGAAACTTTTCAGTTGCTACAACTAGGACAGTGGGGTGCTACTGGCCTCTAGTGGGTAGGGACCAGGAATGCTACTAAACATCCTGCAGTGCCCCTAAAAAAAAAGAAACCCAGCCCAAAATGTAGAAAGTTAAATAAACTCTACTCTAAAAAGGTCACTGCCTGGCACAGTGCCACATTCCTGTAATCCCAGAATCAGGAGGCTGAGGCAGGAAAGATCAAAAATTTAAAGCCAGCCTGAGCAACTTAGTGAAATTCTATCTCAAAATAAACACGGTTGGGCATGTAGCCCAGCACTGTTTGCCAGGCAAGTGTGAGGACCTGAGTTTGATCCCCAACATTTTAAAAGAAACAAAAAAAGCTAAAAACGCTGACTGCGGATGCAGCTCCATGGTATAGCATACTTGCCTAGCTTATGTGGAGTCCTGAGTTCAATTCCCCAGTACACTACCACACACACAAATCTATCTATCACCCAGTCAATCCAAGTCACCCAGCCTGGGTCCAAAGTGCCTGCAACCATCGCTCTTTTCCTAAAATGCTGGGAGAAACTCGTGGAAGTGGAAGCATAAGCATTTCTCCTTCCAGGTGCCGGGGAGTCAGGAAAGAGCACCATTGTCAAGCAGATGAAGTGAGTAGAAACAAAAGCGCCCAAGGATTTGGAGTGGGGGGGGCGGTCGTTAAGAAACCAGTGGAGGGATTTGAGAACAGGCTCTATCCTGAGCCCAGGTGCTTTAAAGGAACTACGCCTCAAAGCCCTCACTCTACTTTGTGACAGGTTTTTAGGGTCCTTTAAATCCCCTTAGATTCCCAATCCCTTAGATTTGGTGACTTAGGTCCAGCTAAAAGCCCGTGTCCACCTCTTAAGGATCATTCACCAGGATGGCTACTCGCCAGAAGAATGCCTCGAGTTCAAGTCTGTCATTTACGGGAACGTATTACAGTCCATCCTGGCTATCATCCGCGCCATGTCCACGCTGGGCATTGACTATGCCGACCCGAGCCGTGTGGTATGTGATGTTATATGGTTAAAGCAAGACTATTGTGGACAAGAAACTGAACCCGAGGCCAATAAACTATGAAGAAAGTTGAGTAAGAGTAAGTTCTGTGTAACTAAAATCCGATCTGCTGAGCTTCCAATCTTCTCAGTTCTGGAAAAGTAAGCAACTTCTACCTTTAAAATAAATGCTTGCAGAATCTCTGCTTTCTCTGCATTTTTGTCCTCTTTTACTACATAAATTGTTCCCCTGGGGCTTTTTGCCCTGGCCATGACCTTTTATAAGCTAAATCTCTAGTTTTAGTATTGGCCTTGCCCTAAATGTGAATCACTGAAATGAAGGAATGTGATGGGTTCCTGTCTTCTAGCTTATCAATTTCATGGTCAAATCTGGCCTTTAAACTGAGACACTTTCTGCAGCAAAGCACCGACATTTTGTGGCAGTCTACTCTGAAACTAAGTTGAAGTTGTAAATACCAGAGAACCAGCACCTGGGACCTTTGCACCATCCTCTAGGGGTGTCCAAGCTGGATAAAACACCACTCCCTATGTCTGTGCAGCATATTCAAAAGTTAGTGTTTAAAATGGAATTTTCAGGGATGAGGAGCTAGCTCAGCAGAATAAGCGCTTGCCTGGCAAGCGCAAGGGCCTGAGTTCAATTCCTAGTTGGGGGCGGGTGGGGTTTAGATGGAATCTTCACAAAAGACTGCCTCCACTTCAGGCTTTGGTAGCATGCAAGATGCTTTTTATTCAGCAGTATTCCCACAGGCCTCCTGCAAAGCCGAAGCCCCTGTGTCATTCTCAGTTTTCCGCATTACAGGACGATGGGCGACAGCTCAACAACCTGGCTGACTCTACTGAGGAGGGGACCATGCCTCCTGAGCTGGTGGAAGTCATTAGGAAATTGTGGAAGGACGGTGGAGTGCAAGCCTGCTTCGACAGAGCTGCAGAATATCAGCTCAATGACTCAGCATCTTAGTAAGACTGCCTGGGGAGGAGGGATGATGCTTAAGCAATCTTGCAGGAGAAATCCCACTGGCCTTAAATACCACGCCTTGAAAGCGGAGACACACACACTACACTTAACGCCTGCCATCACCTGCCAGCTCCCACCCCTCGCGGACACACACACTACACTTAACGCCTGCCATCACCTGCCTGCTCCCACCCCTCAAGATTACTTTACCCTCACTTACCGCAGTCTATAAAGCTAGTGGCACAAAATTCAAAATACAATTGCTATAATGGCTCTTAACCCTGTTTTCTTAAGCTAAACACTTAGCTCCTCCTTTCAGAATCTAAAACAGCCCTGCAGTTCTCCTGGAGGTGCATGAATGATGACCCTCTTTTTTTTTTTTTTTTTTTTGGTACTGGGAATGGAATTCAGGACCCTGCACTTGCCAGGCATGTGTTTGTGCCACTAAGCTATCTCCCCAGCCTCAGCCCTTTCTTTTTTTTAAATTTTTTTTTTTTTTTATTTGAGAGAGAGAGAGAGAGAGAGAGAGAGAGAGAGAGAGAGAGAGAGTGGTGTGTGTGTGTGGCCAGCTCAGCCCACCAGGGGGCGAGGCTGGCTGGCATGTGGTGCTGGGGGATTGAACCGCGGTCCCCGATGCTTTGCTAAGCTTGTTCTAAGTAGGTGCTTTAGACCACTGAGCCATCTCTCCAGCCCCAGCCTCAGCCCTTTCAAGGCTGACTTTTCTACATGTAACTCAGGCTGTACCTGGGCTACAGAAATGAAAATCTCCTTGACCATAGCACCTTAATGTCAGAATATTAGGGTGAGTGGAGGGCCTGGGAGATAGTTCAGTAGAATAAGCACTTGCCTGGCAAGCACAAGGGCCCAAGTTCAATCCCTGGTTCCGCCAAAAAAAAAAAGAAGAAAAAAAATATTAGGGTTGAGGACTCAGGAATGACCAGGGCAAACCAAAGGAAGGTGGGCAGGAATCCAACAATTAGCTGTGCACAGGTGGTTCCAAAAAGATAAGGGAAGCAGGGTTTATCAATCCTACAACGGTATAGTATCATGCTGGGGCATGAGTTTCAGTTAGGTGTTTTTAACCCCTTTTTGTTACCTAATCTTGATATAACACTGTCATTTACTATCTCTGGTATGCTCCCGAAGGGCCAGTACTTGCCAGGTGTGCTATGCATATTATCTCAAGACCCTTTATCCATTTGTACAATAAGCCTTCAAGGTGTACAGGACTTTTTTATTAGCCCCATTTTCTACAAATTCAACAGTCATTTAATTTGCCCAGTATCACACACATAAACAGCAGAGGCTGGAGTTGCACCCAAGTCTGCTTGGCCACAAAGCTGATTTAAAAACAAACAAAAAACCAAACAGGGTCTCATAATGTCTCTGACACTGGGAAAATTATTTAATCCTTCTGAATTATTCCTTGACATCTACAGCAAGGCTATGAATTGGGCATGGCAGATTGCTTCCGCAGTCCCACCACTCTGGAATGCTGAGGTACAAAAAAGCCAAGTTCTCGCCCAGCCTGGGCAATTTAGCAAGGCCGTCTCAAACATTTGAAAAGCAGGGGTGGAATGAGGTAAAGCAATGCACTGGGTTCAACACCAAAAGTCAAAACTTAAAAAAAAATGAGGAGTCTTAAAGCTTTTAAGGTTCACTGAGAATTTAAATGTGAAAATATCTGACATGTATTAGATTTTTATGTTAATTTCCCTTTTCTTCAGTCATTTCTCTTAAAATATCCCTTCCTTCTACCATTTTTTAAAATTTTCTCATTTTTTATGGTAACTTCCAAACATACCAAAGGGAAATAACAATCATTTAGTCTCAACAGTTAATTTAAAGCTACTCATTTGCCTCCATGTCTATCAGATGATTTTAAAGCAAACCTCAGGTATCACTTCATCCTAAAAATTTCATTACATTATCTCTAAAATATAACGGCTCTTTTTTAAAAAATATAGTATCATCGTACCTAAATATTTAATAATTCCCTAACAGCATCAGTCACCCAAATCCATGCTCAAATTTCCCCAATTACAATTTTATTCATGATATAAACAAAACTCATGCATTGCTACCTGTCTGTAAAGTAGCTTTTAATCTACCCCCACCTCTTGCTGGGGACCGAACCCAGGATCTTGTGTGTGCCAAACCATTCTACCACTGAAGGAAATCCCCAGCTCTCCTTCTGCCTCTTGATGGATCTTCTGGCACCCATTTAAAACAGTCAGTCATCCTCACAAATCTAGAAAGGATTTCCAGCTGGCAAAACTCAAACTGCATCAGCCCCTGCATCAAATGGTCTTATTCTTCAGCCCACTTACCCACATTCTTTTCTAAGAACACATAAAGATTTGAAAGAAAGAACCCTAAATTTAGTTATATGGATTCAAGCCCCGGTCTACTATCACATTAGCTGTGTGATTTGGGGTAACTTTCAATCTTATCTGTGGAAAATGTAATATCGTCAATATGGATAACTTCTGTCTAGCTACCTTAACCAACTGGACCGGATTACAGACCCTAACTACCTGCCTAATGAGCAAGATGTGCTACGATCCAGAGTCAAAACCACAGGCATCATAGAAACAAAGTTTTCTGTCAAGGATCTGAATTTCAGGTGAGTACATGGTTGTTGCAGATATCTCAGATAAACATGCACAATCCTAGAAAAGGACACGGACATTGTTTTTGGCCTTTGCTGAAGCCCAACCTGACTTACTGTCTTGTTTCCCTCAGCCCCCTACTCCGCATTTCCCATTTTGCAGTTAACTGGCCCCAGGGTTTCCTGCTCAGGAGAAACAGCAAAGATCTACGGGCCATATGCCAGGCATGTCTGTAGCTGCTGCCTCTTCCCACAGGATGTTTGATGTGGGAGGACAAAGATCAGAGAGAAAGAAGTGGATCCACTGCTTTGAGGGTGTCACCTGCATCATCTTCTGTGCAGCCCTCAGTGCCTATGACATGGTATTGGTGGAAGATGACGAGGTGGTAAGCAGCTTTGGCACCAAAGAGCCTTGCACGTCTCTCATGACCCATTCTTAGAGGCTTGTGTCGTGTCATTCCAGTGTCCCAGCTAGGATGTGAATGAGCACGACAAGCTAGCAGTCCCCTAGCAGACCAGCCAATGTCTCATGCAGACAATTCCAGAATAACACTTCTTTTGCAGGTCCCAGGCTAGCACAGTAAAGCTCCAGATTTACTAAGAATGAGGTTAGTCTCAGATTAAACATACAAGTATCTCTTGGCCACCAAAAAGTTCCTAAGAGGAACTGCGTACTAAAAGGATAAGAGACCGTCAAGTAGGCAAAGCAATTACATTTCTACTCACAGGCTCCCTATGGAAAAACAGAAGATGAAAACGTAGAACAGGGAGTGTATACTGTGTACCGTTACACAACACAGCAGAGAGGCCGAGCTACACACTTCACTTGGAAGCCTAAAAATACACCAAGTATCAACAGGAGAGAATAGCAGTCCAACTTCCTTAAATGACAACAAAAGTGGCTGCTGAAAAAAAACACGTGAGGATGAGTCCTTTCAACAGCTCTACAGGACATGTATCCAAACAGGGCCAGTTACTTCTTATTGGGCTTTTCGACAAAGGATGTTACAAGTGTGGAAAACACTAATTTCACATAAATATTTGCTCCACAGTCAGAGGTCAGCAACCTATTAATGGAAAGCTGGCTGGCTGGGGCACTGGCAACCTCCAGACTCTGAGGATGAGAAGTACCACGTCTTATCTCTTAAAAGTAGAAATCAGAGAAGGGGATAAGACAGCACAAATGCCTGTAGTGTGGCACTAGGAAATTCTATAGCACTCACTAGGGCCAAATCGCCTCCCTGTTCAAATAGATCTGAGACTCTATATCCCTGATTAGCCTAACAAAATCACCTGGAGACACAAACAGACACATACTAAATTTGGCCTAGTCTCAACCTATAACAGTACTTATACATGTGGAAGTCCTAACTGCTGTCTGGCTGCCAAAATGTACATAACATTTATTATGCCAGTTACTACCATAGACACTATATATACATGTGTTCATTTTACTATCACAGTAACTCTCTAAGGACACTGAGGCTCAGAGATGTTCAATACTTTTCCTGAAGGGACACATCTATTAACATGGGAACTCTGGCTCTACTCTTTCACACTAAAAAGAAGCTATTTGCTTTTGCATTTGGAACATTGGTCTCTCCAAGGGGAATAAGCAAGCAAGTAGGCAACTATCCCATAATTCCAATCTGATATTTCCAATGGTGTTTCCTCTCACTAGAATCGTATGCATGAGTCTTTACATCTGTTCAACAGCATATGTAACCACAAGTTCTTTGCTGCTACTTCCATTGTTCTCTTTCTCAACAAGAAAGACCTTTTTGAGGAAAAAATCAAGAAAGTCCATCTCAGTATTTGTTTTCCAGAGTATGATGGTAAGTGTCAAATGCTGCAGAAAACAGTGATGTTTTTAGTAGTAACTGGTGACTGCCTTGATCTCTATGCCAACAAGAAATAAACTTGTCTTTGGGGAGAAATTTGGGCATTCAGTTTCAGAGTTTAAACTCAGATACAAGTGGAATAAGCAGATATTAGATGCAGGACAGTCACTGACTATTGAAAGAACACCTGTCAGAAACCAAAGCTGTAGAGATAAAGACACCTCTTTCTTCGATTTCCTTGGTCTACTCAAATGAGAAACACTGGATGCAAGAGAGAAATCTCCCCAAAGCAGGTCCCCGACTGTAGTTGGCTAACACTAGGATCAAGCCAGTAACTTAAAAAGTAAATAAGCAGTTGGGGACAGGGAGATGGCTCAGTAGAATAAGCGCTTGCCTGGCAAGCACAAGGGCTTGAGTTCAATCCCTGGTTCCACCAAAAAAAAAAAAAAAAAAAGTATTAATTTATTGTATTTTTTCACTTTTTTCTGGACAACCAGGAAATAATTCCTACGAGGATGCAGGGAATTATATCAAGAGCCAGTTCCTTGATCTCAACATGCGAAAGGATGTCAAAGAAATCTACAGTCATATGACATGCGCTACAGACACACAGAATGTCAAATTTGTGTTTGATGCAGTTACAGATATTATCATCAAAGAAAATCTCAAGGACTGTGGACTCTTCTAATCCACACCCGACTCCTCAGGTCTACATCTAATTTATTTACTTTTGAGACTGGGTCTCACTACCTAGTTTGGGCTGGTTTTGACCTATGTAGGGCCCGAGCTGGTCTCAAACTTCTGGCCTCTCAAGTGCCCTGAGGCATACGTTTTATAAACAAGCTTTGAATGTAGGTGATTTCAAGCAGATAATCATAGGTCAATATACTATGACATGAAGAATGAAGCCACTGCCCATTGGGAATGGAGAATGCAAAACTGAAACTATGTCTCATGTTCTTTTGTAAGCAGAATAACCAGTAGTTTCAAAAGCATGAGGTCAAGAGTCATAAAACCTGAGTTCCAGTACTAGTTTTGCTTAACACAAGAACACAAGTATTTCACTTCTCTGTGCATCCAGTTCCTCATCTACAAAGATAGCTTTCCTATCTACTTCACTTTCCACTTCCTGATCTACTTCAGGGTTATTCTGAAACCCACAAATATAACCAAAGGAAAGACACTGAAAGCTGTTTAGTCAGAGCAAGAAAGCCACCTAAAAGCCAGGCTTGGTGGCACATGTCTGTAATTTCAGCAATCAGGAGTCTGAGGTAGAAGGATAGCCGGAAGTTCAAGGCCTCCTTACAAGCCTGTGTTTTGTGAGTATAGAGGCAATCTGAACTACATAAGGAGATTGTCTCAAAAAACAAAACAAAAAGCCCCTATAAGTGCTGTACTTTATGAAATTCAACTCTGGCTTTTAGATGAACTACACAAACCCTCCCTAAAGTCTGCAATTCACTATTAAAATGTCAATTTAGCACCCTTCTTATTAACAGCAGTTATGTGCCTCAGTTGTCTGGACCACTGGATAGATGTGAGTCTGTTTCTCAGGCACACATCCACAAGGGATCATCTTTAAAGGTACAGATAATTCCCTGTCCCTCTGTATCTCTATGAACTGCTCAGCTAGGGAGCATACTGATTAAACCTGGAGGACATCAACACACTCCCACTTGATATGATTTTACTGCTGCCACTTCTCAATCATAGAATTTAGAACAAGCGAGCAATTCTAAAATTCTCATTTGAACTGCTACACATTTCAGAGGGGAAAAAAAAAGACAGCTGAGCTCACTTTAGGCACAGAAAATCTTTGCAGTTGGGTCCATATGATGCTGGCTGAAAACACCATCTCCCCAAACAGAGCAGCAGTAAATTACTCCTTTGAGCCCCTTTGGGAGGAAATGAAGCTTGTATTTATCTTGACAGGTGGTGGAAAGTCAAGTACAGATTTAGCACTTACAGCTACTAGTAAGGAGGGCTCTTGGCATCCAAGAGTTAGTATATAAAAGTGTCAGTTAAAATGAAAGGCTGCTTCTTGCCAGAAACACCCATTCACACTCAGGCTGCCACTGGCAACATCAACACTAGAAGGACATATGAGCTTGAAACACTAAAGAATAATTTTACAACTGTTAAAACTGCGTCTGTTTAGCGGGATGTGGTGGCTCACACCTGAAATCCCAGCACTCGGGAGGCTGAGGCAGGAGGATCATTATGAGTCTGAGACCAGCCTGCACTATACAGTGAGTTCAAGGCCAGCCTGAACTACATAGTGAAACCCTATGTCTCAAAAAGAAACCTGTCTCACAGCAAAACTCACTGTCTTAAGAACATAAGAAAAAAATAAGCTCTTCTGCATCCAAAGACAGTGATTCGTCAGTGATCCAGAGATATTAATGCTCCCAACAGCCACCATACACAAGAACATCAAAGTCAATTTTCTGTTTTTCTAAGCAATTATTAAATACTTGGGCGTTTTTTGGTGTTATGCCATCTCTACATTATGTATATTTAACAAAACCATCTTCAAACTAAGATAAATAGGTCCCAAAACAGAATGTGAAGTTAGCAATAACAAAAATATAAATAACTTTACATATGTTTTTTAAAGGAGTAATTTCCCATTCACCTCTAAAGCGGGCAGAGACCATGAGGTACCTCCTTAGCACAACATGATTAAAGACACTGATGACAATAAATCAAATGTATATTAGGCTGTTTCACATAAATTTGATGACAGTTTTTTCTTTTACAAACACCCAGTATAAATTGAAACAAAAGGACAAATACTGTATTGATTTTATATACATAAGGTACAGTACTTAAAATACTCAAATTCACAGAGAAAGAAAGTAGAATGATGGTTACCAGGAGCTGGGAGGATGAGGGAAACAGGGAGTTAGAGTTTAACACACACAGATTCAAATTGAGAAGATAAAAAAGTCCTACAGATGGATAGTGGTGATGGCTGTGCAACAGTGTGAATGAACACGCTTCATCCCACTGAGCTACACACTTGGATGATTCAAATGGTGCTACGTTATATATACTTTACAGTTTTTTAAATGGAAAAAATATAATTGTAAGTGTGCTTTTATGTTTTCTACAAAGGACCAATGAATTAAATAAGTACAATAATTCTATCTTATGAGCAATATAAAAAACATATATAACCATTCCTACTCTGATAAAACTCCCACGTCCCCAAATAGTCCAAGTGAGAACATTCCATTGCAACCCCAGGATGAGACAACAGTGTTCAAGCCCAGCTCTACCTGGAGATATGCCGTAGACCAAAGTGTGCTGGCCATGCTGGGTGGAGAAGGTGGTGAAGGGTGAAGAGCTCTTACCTCCCACTGCCCTCTCTACCCGGCACAGCCCCCGGAGCACAGATTCCAGCAGGACTTCGGTGTTGGCCAGGGACTGCGAGGGTGCCAGAACCTCTGGTGGTCCTGCTCAGTAAAGCCGAGGACGTTTCTGTGAGGTTAGACAGACATATTGGAAGCTGCAGAAGGGAACTTTTCTGCCATTTGGCTATGAAAAAGTAAGCACCAGTATGAATAAAAAAATAAGGCAATGACTGAAACATAAAACAGGTAAACAACCTTTTCACCCCGTCAACACATTTTAGAGTAATTTATAATTCAACTTCATTTCAGGTCTTCAAATGACTATGAGGGAAACCATGCTGTGAAAAGACCACCAGCTACAATGAATACACATGTTGGTGCGGCCACAGGACATTACCTTTTTGTAATCCAATATAATCTTCTAAAGCAATCATAAGAACATCACAAAGCATCTTCACATATATATTCCTACTTAATCAGAACCACAGGCCATCACAGTTGAAAGAAACATCTTAGTCCATCTTTAGACAACACATGAGGGATATAAGACTGAAAGTGACCTTTGCAAGATTTCATGGCTAGGCTGAAGCAAGGGAAGACCAGCGCTCCAAATTATTCTCAATGAAGATTCGCAGGGGTCTCAAGTCCTTTATCCTACATAAGGATAAAAGAAAACTGGTAATCACTCTTACACAAATAAGTATCTTAGTTAAAATATGTGAAGGACTTAATACTGGAGTGGAAGATAGGGGTAGGCAGCATATAGGAGATAAACCAAGGTGTAGGTAATTTTCCAGGTATCAGTGATATTACAGCTTGGTAACCCTAACACATACGATAGTGTATCCCAGCAATGTATCAGTACTCATTGATATTTTATTATTTCTGTTACCTTGTGATTACCACTAAAACTCAGAAAGAGAACACACTACCATTGGGCATTAGGAAACTTTTACATTCTCTTGACACAGCACTTTCATCTATCTTTAATTTGGTATGCCTATCTTTTGATTTCATAAATGCCATGAAATAAAAATGTTTCAGTATCCCAAGTTTCTCATTTTACCTTAATTTTGTATAAAAACTAAATATTCTGTTTCCAAAATATAACATCTTTTTTTAGGGGGAAGGGAGGATCGGGGATTGAACTCAGACCCTTAGCGCTTATCCCACTGAGCCATCTCCCCTGCCCAAGACGATTATTTTACCAAATGGTCCTACTAATTTTTCCTGGGAAGAGCACTTTAACTTAGTCACATACGAGTTTCTTGCTGGACACAGTTGCATTCACCTGTCATCCTAGATACTTGGGAGTCCGAAGCTGGAGGGGCAAAGTTCAAGACCAGGCTAAGCAACTTAGCAAGACCCTGTTTCAAAAGATCTGGAGATGTAGCTCAGGAATAGCAAGCCCTGCTTATCTCCCTTTATACAATCAAAAGGGCATTTATTTATTGACAAATACTTAAAAAACGTGTGACTATTCACTAGTGATTTTGCAGTTATATGTGTACTGTAGTTGCTTAACACTTGTGTTGATTGATCCTATTAGGTCCTATTGAGTACCCAAATGTTGACCCAAGTTTGGTATAGAAAAATCACCTAATGAGTTTATTTAAAAATACATAGGGGTCAGGGAGAGAGCTCAGTAGAATAAGCGCTTCCCTGGCAAGCGCAAAGCTGAGTTCAAATCCCCAAGTTCGGGGGGGGGGGGGGGGGGAAATATATATATATAGGATCTGGCTCAAGTATTACTAGAATTTAGCAAAGAAATCTGTACAGATTAACCATGTACTCTAGACATTTGCTGCTGTAAAACCTTTATTATCCCTTATTTCTGAGCAGACTTAGGCCTGACAAAGCATCAAGAAAAATGTCATCCTCTCATTTGTTCTAAAATATTATCCTCTGCAGAAGTAACTCGCAAAATGTAATGAGAAAATTAGGGTGGGAGATTGCAGATTTTACAATCTAAACAAAGAAAAAGAAATACATTGAAAGTTAAATTTTCAGGTGCCTCAAAAAACCTTTGTACCCCCTTTTTTTTTTGGCCAACCGGGGATTGAACTCAGGCCCTTGTGCGTACCAGCGAGTGCTTATTCCACTGAGCCATCTCCCCAGCCCCAACCTTTGTACCCTTTGACAGATGGCAACAAACTTAACTTTAAGACCTCTAGGCAATACTTTTGTTTTTCTTGTGCTTACTGTAAGCAATGTAACAGAATACAATGGTCATAAAGCTATACTACTTTACAGATCTACTACAAAGCCTGTAGTAGTATAACCAGAGCTGATGATATTGGCAAACTAAACTACTTGTGGGTTTGGGGTTTTTTTGTTTTGTTTTTTTAAGGGTCTTTCTGTGAGGTTCAGGCAGGCCTTAAATGCACTATGTGACCCAGGGTGACCTTGAACTCGTGGCAATCCTCCTACCTCAGCCTCAAGAGCAATGATTGCAGGCATGTACCACCATGGCTGGCAATATCTTTGTCTTGAAGTCACTATTACATATAAAAGGTAAAGAGTCCAAGAGTTGTAACACCAAAAACAAGAGTGCTACTTTGGTTTGACTAGAGATTTTTTTTTTTAAACACCCAGATGGGGAAAGCATATTTTTAAGAGATTGACTTTACCTTAACTACAATATAGCAAGGTCTTCTGCAACAGGAAATTCTAGAACTATGCTATAGATATTAAGCAAATGGATAAAAACATTCAGTAACTCGTCAGGCCAAGCAACTAATTTAAAGTAAAGTCACAGTGGCCAGGACATATTGAATATAGAATGAGTGAATGAACTAGAAAAATCAGCAGTTATTTTTTGTCTAAAATATATATATTAAGCATATGGATGCATATGAGAATAAAAAAATAATAAAACAAGAAAAGTTTTTAAATTGTGGGGAGGTGTTGAGACAGGGTATCACTATTTAGCCCAGGCTGGCTTTAAACTCACTATGTGGCCTAGTCCGGCCTCGAGCTCAATAGCAATCCTCCTGCCCCTGCTTCCCAAGAGCTAGGGTTACAGGTTTGAGCCACTACACCTGGCTAAGAAAACAGGTTTTAAAAAATGTGATCCAACCTTCTATGATTATAGCACCTTATATAAAAAAAATCCATCAGAGAGAATAACATGATACATCAAACTGGAGACTTAGAATTCAAACTGCTAAGATGAAGACATTACCTCAAATCCATTTGTAAATAACTGTTACTGTTTTAGAATTTTCATATCAGGAAATGAAATCTGTTTACAAAGCTGAATTTATAAGCTTAGGGAAGCCCATCTATTAGAAAAACTACTTCCTTTTTGCCCAACATTTTAATGAAGAGATGTGGCTATCAACAAAATAAAATGCAACTGCTACAATCCTTCCTGCTAGATTCTGTTTACATTCTTTATATTCATTAAATTTTCATTTTCTTGGTTGTGCTGCCTCTTAAGATGATCAGAGGTATGGTCATCTAAATTCAGAAACATTATTCATCAAAATTATCAAGAGAAAACATGTAATGTAGCTTTTAAGTGTCCTTGAATACAAATATCAATCTTTTTTCTCCAGGCTAATAAATATGATATTTCATCCCCATATTCTGGCTCTGCCATAAGAAAAGATCTTTTGCTTCAAAAGACTGTTAATTTGAAAGCCTAGCTAATTATCAAACTCACCTTTTAAGAAGATTACAAGCCCATCAGGCAAGAATCAACCTTTTCAGATAAGTCTAGGTGATTTTTAAGTTAAGTCATATTGGAAAAGCACTGACTTAAACCACCTCCCTTCGGTTCTCAAGAGCTGTGCATTTAGTTACATGGGATGACAGGGTGAGGACGATGTTCATGTGAATAGAGAACAAGTATAAATGGTATAGAGACAAAAGTATAAACTGCTTTCATTAACAGAAGGACTTTCAAAACTAAGGAACACATCACATAGGCATATTCAAACAAAAATAAATGCACTTCCAAGTAAAATTATCTTTGGATTATCTATTAGATTATCAAAAACATTCTATTAAAACCAGAGTATAGCAGTACTATAAAAACATTTCTAATTTCCAGATGATCCTGGAAATTAAGGAAAAATATATTCAAAATTACTAAGATCTATCAACCCCTACTTACATTGTGGGCATTAAATCAACCACCAGTTGAAGCTGATAATTTCCTTTTTCTAGATCAAGTTTTCCCACCCACAGAGAATTTTGTTAGATAAGATAGTTATAGCCTCTGCGCAGCTATAATTTCTCAAAAAAGACTAAACTTAAAATAACTACCAACAAAGGCACGAAGCTATTGTGGCTTGCTTTCTGAAGAAGCTTTGATGATTACCAATCTTTTTCTCTACCAAGCTGATGGTCACATAGAATCCAGCCCCTCCAAAGTTAAGACACCAAAATGTACATATGAAACTACTGATTTAAAATGCTCAAAATGCACTCTCTTCATTTGCCTTTCCCATGGTCCATTCAATATTTAATGACACTTGCTATACTTGATCAAAAGGCCCTGGAGGTAGAAGTGAATGTAGCGCTCCACACAAGCAAAATGTAAACCTGGAAGATGGCTTATGACTGCATTTTACTTGTACACAGACAGGACACAACACCCTCTGACATGGTCCAGATTCAATAATACTATTACACTAAGGAAACCCTTCTATCTAAACAAGCCCATTCTCAGACCATGGCAAAGCACACTCAGCAGAGACAAAAAGAAATAAAAGACAGTATTTCCAGAAATCACTGGTTACAAACAGGAGCAAACCTGGACTCTTTTACTCACCATTTTAATACTCCTGTCAACTATTAACAAATTAAAATCTGTACATAGAACAAAGTGGAAAAAGTCCCAAAATGCAGTATTTTTGGTAAAAGAATGTACTGACTAAGGATTACTACAGTTAACATTACTACAGTAAAAACAATGGCGAACAGGGATTTGGCACCACATTTACAAAATAAAAGCATGCACTATCAATATCCTTTAGATGTCTCCCAACAGAAAAGGTCATGAGGATGGAAAACAAGAGGCACCCTGTACAAAACTCCCTGTGACTGACAAACAGGCAAGAATCAGTGGGCAATTTAGTAGTAAGTAGCAGCAAAGCCTCTAGCTCTGCCTAGAGTTTAACAATTTGCATTTCTAACAGATGATGGCCTGGGTGTGCCTTTCACTTGATGCTGATTTTATCTTACTCCATGAGCATTTAACTAGTAATTTGGTAATTAGCATAAACAAGGTTAACCTCAGCCATAAGTTTAAAAGAGCTAGAATCTCATCACAGAACTCTCCAATGTAATTACCATTCAGAAACCATTACGGTATTTTGTGCAGGACAGCAAAATAATTTCATTCAAAAAGTTATGTTTTTTAGCCCTAATATAACTCAAAAGATTTTTAAGTATGGAAATAATGTATCATGGACCATACCAAGAATTAAAAACAAAGAGTTCCTACTAAGAGGAATATTTTCCAGATGATCTAGTCACCTCAAGTGCATAGTTAAGACTGTTTGTGTTCTAATAAAAAGATTCTTTTGCAAATAAAGAAATAAAATTTAGTAGAGTTATTCTTCTCTTGATGAAAAAACGTGAAAAATGAACTGGTGATTTGTTAAGAAGGAAAACAGTAAGCTATGTATTAAAAGTTCTGGAACGCAGCACCTCAACTTATCTGCCCTATATATCTGAGATGATTAAATCCACGTGATGTCTTCATGATCAAATCTCACTTTATAGTTGTTCAAATTCCAATGTCTGCCTTTAGCATCTCATGTCAATTAAAGTTCCCTAACGCAGAAGATTGTGCTAAAGAGTGCTAAGATTCTGCATGCTGCTGCCATTCCCTGGTCCCGTCATGCTTGCAGCTGCCCCACGAGGAGGCAAAGGATGTCTGGTCTCAACACTCCACACTGTAGTAACTAGAAAAGAAGAACATTCTTAATCAGAAAAAGTCTACCAAACCACAGGACAACACTACAGCACTATACATTTTTTTGAAATTTTACCTTTTACTAGCATCCCCCTTCTTCAATAAAGTCCACATTCCTTTAAGTTGTTTTTAATGATGACATCTGTAACAGCATCAAAAACAAACTGCACATTCTTGGTGTCTGTGGCACAGGTGAAGTGAGTATAGATCTCCTTGGTATCTTTCCTTCTGTTCAGATCTTCAAACTGGCACTGAATGTAAGCAGCTGCCTCTTCATATGTATTAGAACCTAAAACAAGCACCCAATACTGTTGGTTCAAATTGTAGGAACAGCAGCCGAAGTCAGGCTATCACCATTTACTTATGAAAAAAAAGTAACATGACACAATTAAACATAAATGGAATTTTGTACTTCTGTAATCATTAAATTTTTCTATAATCATTCAATTCTCCATGAGAGCACTCTTTATTGTAACTAAAATAAAATCACAACACACAACTCAGTAAAACAACAAGTTGCTCTTTTCTCTTTCATTTGTATTTTTTTGGGGGGTGGGGGGAGATCTAGAAAGTGTAAAAAAACTAGGAAAATAGGAGGGTGTATTTCTTCTGAACACAATTGTTTAGAAGGTCAGAGAGTGCCTGTACTCCTGGAAATGAGGAAATAAGCATTTGAAAAGAGTAAGTTGTTCTTGTAATTATTCCTCAGTTTTAAGGGTGCTTAGAGTCAGAGCCTTAAGGCATTAATTTAAATAACTACAGGCAAATTAAAAGATGCAAAGTAGGGGGTGGGGTCCAAAGTATAAAAGCAGCGACTAAAAAACACGATCAATACTTTAAATTTTAAAATTTATTAGCACCTGCTTAGGCAGAGTGCAGTGGCCAGGGATTCGATGCCTGATATGCTGGCCCCACCTCGCCCCAGGGGTGCACTAAGACAGCGATTGAGACGGGGTGTAGTGGCCTGAGCCCTGAGCCTGTAATCTCGCTTGGGAGGCTGAAAACAGGAAAATCACTACAAGTCAGATCTACGTAGTGAGACCCTGTAGACCCCGCACTAAATACAAAAAATAAATAAAAATTATAGTAAAAAGACACATTACAACTAATCCCAAAAAGAATTTCCTCTTGCTTCCTGTAAAGACACCCATGAATGGAAAGAACTAATTCAGAAAGTGGCAAGAATGATGAGAAATATGCGTCTCAGGCAAGGAGAGTATTTTGAGGGGGAATGAATTTTTTTTTGGGGGGGGTACCAGGGATCAAACCTGGGACCTTGTGCTTGCTAGGCAGGCGCTTATGCTGCTGAGCTATCTCCCCAGCCCGACAATTTGTTTTTTATTATAGTAATTTTTTAAAATATTTAAACACGGCATCTTTTTCAATCACGTTATACATCTTTAAAGGGTTAATATATGATTTCTGAATAGAATCTCAATAAAGCTTTCTTTTTAAAGGAGGAAGATTTTTAAAGGAGGAAGAAGCAGAGACTAAAGGAAACTTCCCAAATTTTTATAATTAACACTTTATCATCTGTCTTTTATACCATCTTGAGGAGGTAAAGAGATTTTAGTTACAGTAACTTTAGAAACTTGGCTGCAAAGCCTGGGAAATTCAACAAAGCCAACACACACAAGTATTTCAGTAAACCAGAGACTATTTTCAGTGATGTCAAGCATGACAGAAAATATCAAGCACCAAGTTTGTAATATAAACAAAAGTAGGTAAAAAAGACGAGTTTATGAAGGAAAAGAATATCAAACAAAATATTTCAGGAACTGAAGAAAACCATCTGATGATGAAAGGTTTCTTAAAATCTGTAAGAAAACCTCTATAAATTACAGGAAGGAGATGAGTGATTTTTGCCCAGTAAAAACACGTGCTTATTTATACTTTGTAAATCTAGTCTGTGAGAATCCTTAAGTGCAAGAAGGGAAATCAGTGGGTAACAGGCTTGGAAGTCCGCTGCCTCTGCCTCCGCCTCTGCCTCCGCCTCTGCCACCACCACCACAAGGGTGTATTTCAGTGTCTTTGTGTGGAGGGTCCCTGCTGGCCCTTCACCATTAATCTTAGCCCCTTTGACTAAGATTTTTCTCCCCATCTTAAAACTTGGATATTTACTATAAACTCATGTACTTTTTTTTTTTTTTTTTTTTGGGGGGGGGAGGCTTGAGTATGCCCTCAGGGCATTTCTGGTTTGGCTGGGATATCTGGGTTCGAACCAGTGAAAAATGAGCCTCACTGCATTTTTAAGCAGGCACTTAAACAACTGAGCTAATGGGCAGGCCCCCCAACTCATGCACTTCTAACCTCCTTCTGTTCCTCACTCGCTCTGAACAGGTAACATTTCCAACTTTCCTAAGAAAACAGAGGTCATGGAGTTTAGACTACACCCTGAGTTTTTAGTCTATCTAGTTTTAAGTTACCAAATCCTGTACTCTGGTCATAAGAAATGTCATTCTTCCTCTTTAAAAATCAAATGATCCTACCTAGACTTTTCAAATTATTAGAAGTACATAACCTTACTATATCCATAACCATTTTAAAGTATACAATTTGGTAGCATTTGTGTATTCCCAAGTTATAGAACCACTAACTAGCTGGTTTCAAAATTTTCACCATACCAGAAAAATAAACTGTTCCCCATTAAATAATCACCCCCATTCTGTCCATACCCTTTTCTTCGTAATCACCAATATGCTTTTTTCTGCATGTTATTTGACTATTCTGAACATACGATATGAAAGGTATCATAACATGATTCTTTTATGTTTGGCTTTTTTACTTACCATATTTTTGAGGTTCATCCAACTTGGAACATTTAGCACTACTTTGTTCTTTTTTATGGCCAAATAATATACACTGTGTACATACATGTCCCACAATGTGTCCATCCATTCACCCTGTCTACTCCTAATGCTGTCTTTTCCCATCCACTTACAAATCTTGCTCCATCTATTACACATGCTTCTTATAAGTTTTATATAAAAATTTATAAGAAGTTGTTATAAGGCCTTACCTGTAAGCCTATAAACATTCTTAAATCTCCCTCTGCATTTTAATCCACTCTGCTTAAAGGTCACATTCTACACATTCCCCCTCAGAAATTTACTGTGCCTAGCTCTACTCTCACCATTCTGCTGACGTGCTCTCATGAAAGCCAACAACCTCCGAACTGCCAACTCCAAAGGCCACTGTTCAGTGTGCATTTTATTTGCACATAACACTCCCGACTATTCACTTTCCAAATGCTACTCCTGGTTTTCACAATACTTGGGTCTCTTGGTGCTTCTCTTTGTGGCCTTTACAGACCGTTTCTCCTTCTGCCAATGCAGACTGCTATTTTCTCATTCTATCTGTGGTGGTTTTTTTAATTTCATTCTACAGTGCATCTCCCTAGGTCATTTAATTCATTTTCATGTTTTAATCACCGATGATCTCAAATCTATATATCTATTTTCCCAAGTTCATAAGCCATATATAGGACTGCCTAGTAAATATTTCCATCTGAATGTTCCAGATACTTCAGAACCAGTATATCTAAATATTCATTCAGATCAAGTACCAACATATGATCAAGACAGAAATATGGGTACCTCCTCAACCTTGCCCCACCTTTCCATTTTATTACAGAAAGCACTTACAGTGTCTCAGTTAGTGAGAGTTCCCGTTCCCTGGAAATACATGAGTGAAATACCTGAAGTACAAATTTCATAGAGGACGTATCTGTGCCCAGCTCTCAGCTGACTGGCTTATCCTTGGCCAGAAATGAATTTGCGGCCAAGCAATCCTGTCTAGTCCAGTCTTTCTAAAGGAGGACACACACTGAAACTAGAAAAGAAGTGACAAAGGATGTTAGTAAATGAAGAAGAATAAAGAAGACGGGGGAAAAAAGATAGGATGAAGAGTACTCTTAAAAGTTTCTATAGCTTTCTATTTTACAGCTCTCATTACATTCTTTGGTGGTTTTTTTTTCCCCGTTGTTTTAGGGAAGGATTTACAGGGTGTTCAGGGTCTCACTACTAAATCAGACTCACAGTGATTCTTCTGTTTACAGCCTCCCAAGTGCTGGGATTACAGGTGTGCACCACCACGCCCAGTCTCAATTGCCCTCTCAGCATGCCCCAGGGATAGGGTCAGCACAGCAGGCCCCGAGATTGAGTCCCGGCCCCTGTGCCTGCCTGCAGGTGCTTTAATCCGCTAAACTATTTGGCTGGCCCTTCTCATTACATTCTAAGGCTGTTCACATTCTTGTCTTTGGCTTCTATAATATACTTCTTGGTCTTACCAACAGCTTTTCATTTGTATCCCAAAAGACTCCTTATAAATTCTACTCCCCTGCTATCTTTATTACCATTGTAACTTTACTGAGTAATCTGTTCTCAGGCATAACTTCCATTACATGATGTACCCCAGTTAAACTCCAGTAGTTCCTCACTGTCTCAGCTTGAGATATGTAAGGTCCTCCATGAATTGATCCATCTCTCCAACTACTCCTTATCATTTTTAATTTCAGTAACATTAAGTTCTAAATTCCAGGAAAAGTCCTGCCATTTTTTAATGTGTTTATTGTCATACATATGAGTCCTCTTTCCCAAAACATTTTCATTCCTGTCTGCCTAGCGATTTCCAATTCATCCCTATCCTCCTGTTTTCAGCCTCCTAAGCACTGGGATTACAGGCACATGCCACCATGCCCAGTCTCAATCGCTGTCCCAGTGCACCCCAGGAGTAGGGGGCAGCAAGGCACACTAGGAATGGAACCTCCAGCCCCTGCATCTGCTTAAGCAGGCGCTTTAATCTACTAAGCTATCTGGCAGGTTCATCCCTTAATATTTCAAACACGGGTCATTCCCTCTAGAATAAGATGACAATGATTTCATCACAGGTAGCCATTTCTTCTGTTCTGTTTCTATTGTACATTTATGCTACAATAAAATCATCTGGATGTGTCTTTCTAAAACTAGATGTCAATTTCTTTCTTTTTTTTTGATGTCAATTTCTTGAACAATGTGAGTCTTATCCTTACACTTTCTTAAACCAAATCTGAATTTGTATTCTTATCTTCCTCAAAAAATGAGGACAGAAATTTAAAATAAGTACAGAAAACTTAAACATGTCCTGAAACAGCACTTAAGGGTTCTTAATCATATGCTTAATTAATGCTTATCACTATTAGTCAATATTTTCCATAAAAGAGTAATGAATCATATAAGCCAATCATTCAATACCAAAGGTAAAATGGATGAAATTCCCTGAAGCACTGACCAAGGGTATGTACACCAGTGAAATGTTTCATGATCCATTACCTGTGTATTCCGGGTAACAGATAGTTAATGGACTCCTCCTTATTTTTTCTTCAAAAAGGTCTTTCTTGTTAAGGAAGAGAATGATGGAAGTTTCTGTAAACCATTTGTTGTTACAAATGCTGTCAAAGAGCTTCATGCTTTCATGCATTCGGTTCTGAAAAGAAATCAAAAGAAGACAGATTAATGGCAAAAAGTGAAAGTGGATTCATTTAATGAAAATGAGATCAACAGGTTTAAAGCAATGAATGGCATTCATGGCAATACACCAGGCACTAATACCACAAAGCAGAGTTGGTCCTGATTTCTGTAATTCTGTGGGACTGAAAAGTAACAAGGACTGGCTGACAAAAGGACTAAATGTTGCCCACATATTCAACATGGCTATCACATCTCTTCAAGAGCAGTAGGGAATGGAACATCAATTTGAAAATCTGATCTAAATAATAAGGAAAAAAACTAAGGATATCGAGTTTTAGTTTAATCAATAAACAGATGCCCCCAATTTTCCTACAAGTTAAGTTTTCCTTTTCTGGCTGCATCAGAAGATTTTTACCCAGAAGCTTCAACATACCATCTCCTCATCCTCGGCTAAAACAAGGTCATAATCACTGAGGGCCACACAGAAGATAATTGCTGTCACTCCCTCAAAACAGTGAATCCATTTTTTTCGTTCTGATCTTTGGCCACCTACATCAAACATCCTAGGTTAAAAAAAATGTACAAAGTCAGCAAGGTCACATTTATACCTCTAATTGTAATGATTAGAAAATATCCCATTATTACATATTCAAAACTTCGCTTACGATAGAAAAGACAAAGAGCAGATAAATACAACTAAAAGTAAATGAAAAGCTAAAATTTAGAAATGATCTAGTTTCTCATTTTGGATAGTGGAGTCTAACAAAACTTGTATTGGACATGCCAAAAGTCAGCACCATAAGCACTGAAATGGATTCAAGGAAGGAGGGGGAAAGAAAGGAAAACCGAGCTGCTGTAGCACAGCTTCAGAGCAATCATGATAACAGCTAGCATTTATTGTTTACTACAATGCCAGACACTAGGTATTTCAAACATTCACTCACTATCCTAGCACTCTCCTGAGTACTATTATTACAATCCCCACTTTACAGATGAAGAAATTAAGTCACAGGTACGTTAAATAATTTGCCAAAAGGGCCGGGGAGATGGCTCAGTGGAATAAGTGCTTCCCTGGCAAGCGCAAGGGCCTGAGTTCAATCCCTGGTTCTGCCCCCCCAAAAAAAATAAATAAATAATTTGCCAAAAGACACATTACCAATGAGACCAGGGATTGGGACTCAGGCACTGTCTACTCTGCCTCTCAGAATGACTTCCCTCTAAATCTTGCATTCTGCTTCCTAACTTCTACTAGTTCCCAAGGTTTTTCCATATGTTAAGGAAAAATATTTTAGAAAGAAATTATGAAATAATGATATATCTTATAATAGCAAAACTCAAAGAACTCATTAACTTAATAATTCTTAACCAATAATCAACTCCAAGTCTTACTCGAATCTAATTACTTACAAGCCTTAATACTTCATGTTCTACTCCAGATTTGTTTCATTCCACTACCCTCTTCTAATATGCTGAATGTCTGTCAATAGTATATTCATTTACTTCCTAAAGGGAAAGGGGTACCTGCATGGCTTTGGTTTTTAGCTCATACTTGGGAATTTGATGAGACATGCATGCTAATAGTTACTCTTAAGATGTATACTTAATACTAATGATAAAATTTCAAAAGCAAAACTCTCCTGTACTGGTTTAGTATGTCAGATCTATAGTAATTAGGAGCTTAAATTTCCAGGGATTATTTCTCCCTAAGACTGAAAGAAATAAGACATAGTTGGTGATTTCTCAATGTATGCCTGAAAGCAAATATTCATCTTATCACTTCATGACCCAACTCTTCCTTTTAGTTGATCTTACACAGTTCTTTTCAACTTCTGGTCATGTGGGATACCTGGAATGATGCAATCACATTTTGGCTTTAACACAGAGCCATGCTATAGGTTTGTGTTAAGATTTCACATGGAAATCTTTCAAGGGAAGACACACCAGTATACCAATAACTTCAGCTTACTCCATTTTCTTTTATAAAGTCCATAAAACTGGCAGAGCACTGTGAAGTTCCAAGGTGGACAGGCCTTCAGTACATATTAACATCTATAGTATCGTTCACTGACAGATCAACATTTTATAAACATTACCTCATAACTGAGAGGCAAGTAAGAAATTACACAATGACTTGCATATGGTAGAGGTTCAATAAATGTTTGAATAAATGGATAGTGGTTTTGCCTAGAGAGAAGAGGAAAAGGAAGAAGTGATAGTACTTTATTACAAGACATCTACATGCCAATAATAAAGTGGGTATGGCACTGTGATTTGGCTACTGACCTCAGCATAGAAAGACAAGATTTACCTAGAGATCAATGTACAACATCAACAAAAGCTTCCCACACTAAATAATCACAAGATTCAATTATAAATGAATCACTAATTTTATAGTACCAAAGACAACATTTCACTCCTGTGGTTTCAAGGACAACCCATGTGATCTTGGTTGCACCTGTTAAATTCATCTGTCTATCTAAAAAGCAGGCGGTCTATCTAAACATATTCAAGTGAACTGCTATTATCCTGTACTGGGTTTCAAACTTGGTTTGGTGCATTAAGACTTCAAGACTTCAAGGGGCACCTAGTAATATATAAATCCTGTGTAGATTTCCTAAGAGCAGGAGATTGACTGTTCTCAGAGAAAAGAAACCTGAGAAAATTTGAGGTAGCAATTACCTTTGTACGCAATACTGCTATCAAATTCTACATATAAGCATACTGAACTAAAAGGTACACCATGTACTGAAAAGATCTATTCCTAATAGCAAATGTCACAAAAACAGAAAATGGAAATCAAAAACAGTTCTAGTATTTATACACATCCATTGACACAGATACAAGCTCTGCATTAGCATAACCGATGCTATGAGAAAATTCTGTTTCGGAATACCAAAATTTTCTCTTTATAAACCAGTCACTGCTTAGGTCATCACAGTGCACCCAAGTAACTCCAACCTCAAGCCCATTTTCCATTCTGTTAAAAACTTAGTGGTACATAACACTATGCCCAAATCAATCCAACAGCATGCCAACAGGAGCTTTATGTCATTGAACTTCAATCAAAGTGACAATTAAGTATTTGGATTTTAATATTAAAAAATCAGAATAAAGGCACATAACCAAGTAAAAAACCAATTTTCTGTTGCCTTGTTTTTGGTGTTTTCTGATTTTACCATATTTTTTTGGTTGATTTTTTTTTTTTTTTTTTTTTAAAGAGAGGTTTATTTTTTAGTTTTGGTGCCGAGGACCAAAAAACCAATTTTCTATCCATGGTGTTGCTACCCTCCTAAACAAATATTTAACACCCGTTTCACAATAAAAAAGCTGAAAAGAATAAAAGTAAACCCACAAACTGGTAATGATTAATTCCATTAGTAGGTAAGCTACAATTTAAATTTTATTTCTTTCAAATACACACAAATATTGGTGCTATTTGTAGGAAAAAAAAAAGGAATGTTTAAGCTCCCAATCAGTTAGAACATTCAGATAATGGCTAATGAATACGCTAAGTTTCTATGCCAAAGAATACTGGCTAGAGAAATTTTATCCTGGTTAAGAGATGCTAACTAAAGGAAAAATATTTGTGTTATGCACATTCAGCAAAAAGGATAATGACTTACTTGAAGTATAGGTCTTTGAAGGTGAAATGTGTTTCCACAATGCCTGTGGTCTTCACTCTGGTCCGAAGAACATCTTGCTGAGTTGGAATGTAGTTGGTTTGTGATATTCTATCCAAATCATTTAGGTAACTAAATAAAATACACATTTGTTATTAACCTGGTAAAGCCAGTTATGTGCACGGCAAGTTAACAAATTAGTTCTTCATCAAAAGTAGATTCTGAACCTGTCACCATAGTGGCAGAACAAAACTAGATCTTTAGTATTACACTTAAGCAAACAGCTCATGTGCTGTTTAACTACCTGACAGAACATTCAAGAATGGTATCTGAATTACCTAAATTAAGAGAATCATACTGAAAAAGAATGAATAGTTTCCATTTTCATGGAAATTATGTTCTTAGGCCCGGTTGTTTTTTGCAGTTAGAGATCAAATCCAGGGTCTTGCACATGCTAGGCAAGCGTTCAAAAAATGAGCTATAACCCAACTGTTTTTGAAATGTAACTCATAGACAAACTGTAAACAAAGTTTAATTTGTTCAGTGGAATAAGTAGGCTGCTTCAAAACTAAATTCTTCATTGACTGTAGGCTAGAATTAGGAAAACCAAGTGACACAAATATAAATGAATCATTAAAGATCTATAAAAGCAAACACTATCATTAATGTTAAAAAATAAAGCTTAGAGGAAAAAATAGTAGGGAGGGCACACAACTCCATGAACCACATGTAGTGATTAAACAATTCTAAGCTTATTAAATACATGCTTTTTTTTTTTTTTTTTTTTGTGGAACCGGGGATTGAACTCAGGCCCTTGTGCTTGCTAGTGAAGTGCTTATTCCACTGAGCCATCTCCTCGGCCCCAAATACATGCTTTTTAAAAAGCTATAAAAATATACTTTTATGATCACTAGAAAAAACACCCGTTACCAATATCTATAACTGAAGTTATTTTACGTCAGTAAAAACCCTGAAATGTCTTCAGAGTTTTTTCCACTAACAGAATTAAGTTAATCTTAGTAATTATCTATTTCTTTTTTTATACAAATAATCATAGAATGAAGATGAGGAGAGTAGGAAAAATAATACTGGAGAAAACACCTTAATGTTTAAAAGCACTTTCATCTAGTACAAAGAGGGTTGCAAGCAGCATGTGCTCACCAGCCTCCCCACCCCCAGCACACTGGAAAAGTCTTATAAGCAAATACACATAAAGGATCAATATGAGATCACCTGTAGTAGCTGAAGTTATTAATTATCCTCTAAAACTAACACCCAAAAGAATTTCCTTGACAAACATACTTTGAACTTCACTCTATGACTCAACATTCTCTTTCTATACACCCTACTATTATAAACTGGCCAAAAAAAAATGGTTAAGTGGTCAGCAGTGCCAAAGAAACTCAAGGGGCAGTTTACATGCAGAAAGTTGGTTGCAAGAAAAGGCCGGGGAGATAGCTCAGCAGAATAAGCGCTTGAGGGGCCAGGGAGATGGCTCAGTAGAATAAGTGCTTTCCTGGCAAACGCAAGGGCCTGAGTTCAATCCCCAGTTCCGCAAAAAAAAAAAAAAGAAAGAAAAGAAAAGAAAAGAAAAGAAAAGGGACGTCATGATTTTAACTTCCCTCTCTAGATGGCTAGGGAGTAATCAGTGCCAACCCGTTCAACAGATGGGGCTTATGGAGTGGGAAGAAATCCAGCACCTCACTATACTGGGCATTTCTCCTCACTTTCTTATTACAGTGCCTGCGCTGCTGAAGCAAGCGCATCCTCACTCACTGTAAATGTATCATGGGGCTAATTTTTTGGTGGCAAACTTTCAACTTACCCTCTATTCCAAGAGGAAACTTTCTTCTGCCAAGCCTTATAAACAACCTAAGCCTCTGTCATTCTAAACTGAGACAATCTTTTTTTTTTTTTTTTGAGGGGTGGGGCAGAACCAGGGATTGAACTCAGGCCTGTGTGCTTGCCAGGCATTCTACTGAGCCATCTCCCTGGCCCCACTGAGACAATCTTAATAAAGGGTGCTCTAGAGTTTTAAGACTTTTGATGACTTAAACATTTCCTTAAGGATGGGGGCACTGAACTTTCCCTAGGGTCATCAAGTTATTTTCTGTTATAGTTTCAAAGAAAAACACTTACTATGAAGCAGAATCGTTGAGTTGATATTCCCTGGACCTGCTAAAGCATGCCTGCACCCCACCATCTCGCCATAGCCGTTTAATCAACCCTGCTAGTTCTCAAGTCATGATTCCTTCTTCAGCACTGCCAGCTAAAACAAATAATTGCCGAGCATCATCCTGAAGAAAGCAGTTAAGAGAGAAAGACACACAGGTGATTCTTTTTCTTTAAGACTTAAAGAGAGGCTCTATACATACATGCATAATAGTCACACTGTACTTTAAACCTTTCCAGACAAGGCACTATGAAAGAATTTATAATTCTCTCCCCTTTCACTCCCCACAATTGTAAGCCTAGAACTTGGAGGAAAAGCGATCTGCGGCTCTCTTTCTCCATACAGCACCATCATTCTCTAAAGATCTTTTCAGACTGGCCCATAAACCTCTAGCCTGGTTACTCATGACTGACAGAAAAAAAATGGTCTGAGAAAAAACGTAAAAATATGTTCCCATTCTGTTAAAGGATGCAGACAATAAAAATAGAAACAGAAAGACTAGCACAGGATTAGGGAGGTAGCTAGGTAGTCTACACGCCTGCTTGGAAAAGTGCAAAGACCAGGGTTCAATCCCTGGTACCACATGTCCTGCCGGTGCTGTCCTGGACACACTATGCCAATCCCCAAAACTGGGTGTAGTGGCACACGCCTGTAATCCCAGGGCTGGAGAGGCTGAGACAGGAGAATCACTATGAATTTGATCTACATAGCAAGACCCTGTACCAAAATAAAAAAATTTAAAAATAGTTTTAAATAAAAAGACCAGCACCTAAGAGGTAAGATCTACACATGTCAGAGGTGGGTAAAACAATCAAATTTAAAAGAAAAGTTACTTTCTTCTTCCCCTTCAGCCCACAGCACAAAAGGAAGAAGAGGAGAAGAGGCACAGAAGAAGCCTCTGGAAGCCTAGTGGGAATAAGTCCCTAAAGGAAAGATTCAGTCCGTTTATTTCCCCCAAAGGAATAATGCTTTAAGAGTATGTAAAAGGAAAAGAAACAAACAAAAATAAAAACATGATCAAATGTCACAAGTCATAGATACAATCCTCTTCAGAAGTATGAGAAGCCTAAAAAATATGTTGAGGCGCAGAGGTCAGGAAACAGCTATTAGAATTTCCACTGTTTTGCTTTAATGTATCCATTCATGCTTGATAAAGATAAATACAATTCTCAAGGAATAGTTTCCCTAACCTAATCTACTAACTATAAAAACGAAAGATATTTTAAAAAGCACACACACCTACATACTGTGAAAAAAAAAAGTAAAGAGGAAAGGAATCCGTATCTTAACCAGTCATCAAAGCAAAATAAATACGCAAAGGCCATTTCAGGCCACAAATGAAATCACTACTAAGATCTCCTACAACCTGTGCAGCACAGCAAAAACTTGTGCATCTACCTAACCAAAACAAAATACCCACCATAGACTCAAGTGAATTTTCCCAAGCTCTAGATCTTCAGTCTTACAGCTTTTGCTTAGTGATGTTTCCTCATTAAGACCCTGCCCTGTACTCTCACTAGTAATACTTTAGGCTGAGCTTTCTTTAAAAGTCTCCGTCTAAGATCTATATTCCCCCATTCTCTCCTTTCTAAGTTAATGCACCTCCTCCCCCCCACTCCCCACTTTTTGGTGGTGCTAGGGATCAAACAAGGGCCTTGTGTATGCTACGACAACACTCTATGACTGAGCTATCAGCCCATAAAGATAAAAAAAAAAATTAATAAAGGAATGAATAGCTGAGAAAAATTTAAGCATTATACGAAGTGCCAACACAACAGTGAGCCAATTCTTCAAAATACATGGCACTGTATACTGTTCCACCTAACACTGGAAGATTTTATAATCCCTTGATTTTGAAATCGGATCTACACTCATGCAGACATTCAAATAACCTCATTAAAAATTATTTTCTTAACAGCGTGACACTACTTTAGTTTTAGAACTTCAACAGAGCAAGCTATCATACATATATTTGCTGTCCCAGCTGCAAACATTCCCTTAGGACTTCTAATCTCTTTCACCAACAAGCTCTTGCTTCCCCACTCACTACTCTCTACAAGGAGACCCCTCTTTACAATGAACATCATTATAGTACTCCTTTTTTTTGGTATCAGAAATCGAACTCAGGGCCTTGCGCTTGTCTGGTGGGCTCTGCTGCTGAGCTCCATCCCTGGCCCACTACTTACATTCTTAAACAGATATGAAAAAGGATCCTATCCCACACCCAGCTCTACTCTTTTTCATTCACTTTCTAATTAACCATAAAAAAAAGAGGAAAAGAAGAACTGTAAATATAAATCCTCACATATAAAAAGAAAAAAACTTAAATTACATAGAAGTGTAGATTGGAACAGGCAGATCCTGGAAAGCTAAATGAGGCCTGAGAAGGATTAATGACATCAACTGCATCTAGTAATAGAGTATCACAATATAAACATTAATGACAACACATTTGATAAAGGAAATAAATGAAAGGGAAAAATAAAGGAGACACCAAGAAAAAAATGCAGGGCTGGAGAGATGGCTCAGTGGTCTAAAGCACCTACTTGGAACAAGCTTGGCAAAGCACAAGGACCGCGGTTCGATCCCCCAGCACCACATGCCAGCCAGCCCCGCCCCCTGGTGGGCTGAGCTGCGCGCGCGCACACACACACACACACACAATAAATAAATGTAAAAATAAATAAAGAAAAGAAAAAATGCAAAAGGATAAAACAGAAACTAAGAAGTTAACTAATATGGATAAAAAGCCAACAAAAAAAGGGAAGAAAATAAACACACTACTACTGACCAATCATTAGGTGCCACAGATACAGCAGAGAAGTTAGGTGACTGGGAGCACATCAGACCCCAGCTTCAATCCCCAGCATAGCCTCTCCCACCAAAAAACCCCTCTACATTATGCGATTCATAAACCTCTTTACAAAAATTCAAAAATTCACACTGACGGATTTCCCATTTTCATTTTTGCCACTATTCCCTCCCATTATTTACCACATTCAATCTAACTTCTCTTTCTTTACACCACTTCTAAGATATTTCCTAGCCTAATACCATCCAGCTATGACTACCCTTTTAGTACTTTTCCTTTCAACAATTTCCTGCTTATTTACTGATAAGTCATATAGCTTGAAAGAGTTCCTAAGCTAATTCTCTAAGTCACTTCCTCTTATTTTCCCACGATACCCAAGTACGACACATGGAACACAGTTAATGACACCATTAAGTTCTAGAAAATAATTCTACACTTTCTTAGCTTGTTTTGAAACTTAACGGATAATATAAAGATCTCCTGCCTTTGTCTTGTCATTCTCTTCAATGGCATCAAGCATCCTAATTTACAAACTAGATCTTCAAGGTCAACTAATTGATATAATTAACCAATGCAACTTTTTTTTGTGTGGAACCGGGGATTGAACTCAGGTCCTTGCGCTTGCCAGGAAAGCACTTAATTCTACTGAGCTATCTCCCGGGCCCCACCAATGCAACTTTTAAATATCTGGTATGTCCAATGCATTAAAAATTTATAGCAGGATATGGTATAATCCAATTCTGCAGCATATGGTCTGATGTAATACAGGGATATAATATGATTGAACACCTGAAAATCTATTCTGTAATTTGGGCTCAGTGCTTATGTCATTACCAAATTTCTATTTGGAGACTGGTTTTTGCCTTAATCTCCACCAATAGTCTAAAGAAATGTTCCCATGACATGTATCTTGACCTCTTGAAAGGTAGAGATACATATCACAGGAACATTTCTTCAGATTATTTTAGTTTACAATTATTACTGTTATTATAAAAATCATCGGTGCTATAAGAAAGTGAAGGCAACACTCATTACAGAAACCTACAGTATATCCACATAATCCCATTTCCTCAACTCTCCTTGTAATCTAAAGCTGTATCTTCGAAAGCAAATTGCTGACACTTCTCAAATGATCACACAGTACTCTGGAATATCTCAGCTTGTTGCTTAAATTCATTTCTTTAAATCATGACACAAACTTTGCTTAACTGTATCTACATAATAAAATCAAAGTGGACAGGAAACAGAAATACTTACTGCTCTGGCAGGTTCCCCAAAATCAATCTTTAGCCGTCCCATGGCTCTAATGATTGCAATGATGGACTGTATAGTATTACTGTAGACAACTACTTTATACTGTTTACATTCTTCCTCTGAATAGCCATCTTCATGAATGATTCTTTAAGAAGAAAGCCACAAGTCAATACCATGAACCTAAAGTGAAAATATACTACAGAATTTTCACACATTAGGAGGAAATCTAGGCTTATAAAAGGCCAAGTTCCAACTTACTTCATCTGTTTCACAATGGTACTTTTACCCGATTCTCCAGCACCTGAAAGAAAACAAAATTAAAATATGAATTTCTCTGTAATCAAAAACAAAAGTATGAAATCAACACGAGTAATAATTCTATGTTAATGGAAAGCACAGGTCCTAGGGAAACTCCTGGTGAGGCTTTTATGTCAATCAGGAAAGACCGTTCAGTTAGCGCTCATAGACAATATTGCTTTCTTTACGTAATTCAGTAACAAATTGTTATCTATTGAAAGTAACCCAGAACCTGTTCGATAATGTTTGTGTAAAACTGGTATATTCAAGGAGAGATGGCAACACAGGTATTTGTAGTAACTCACCAAGATACGCCCACCCACTGAACATGGGCAAAATGAAGTTATGTTTTTGGACCTAGAACCAATTTTCTTTTTTTTTTTTTCAATTTCTCTGTGACTGCCTCCCTGTGGATTTGAGGAATGTTCCACAAGCAATTCTTTTAAGTCACAGAAATTAAAGAGATTCAAAGCAAAAGCAGAAAAGTTCACAACCTTTTCAACTATATATCCCCTCAAGACTATACTTTCCTCCTTGGCCAATTCAAATTGTTAAGCTAATGATGTGGAACAAATGCCAAAAAGGCCTTCTGAACTCTTGACAATCTGCTTGCTAGATCTTCCCAGTCAATTCATCCTCCCCATCTTTCAAAATGTCTCTTTCAACATCACCTCTGCTCTCTCCAACATTACAAGCCCTTCCCTAGTTCTCTCAGCTGATGATCCTCCCCCACAAGCAGAAAAAAATTACTCCCTATTTCCAGAGCCAAAATCTACCAAACTATCCACACCTCTACTAATATTCCTTGTCTTCACCAAAGGATGAAATGTCTCTACCAAAGTCTCAGAGATTCTTCCCATTTTATTTTACCTATTCAAGGTCACGGCTACTACAATTTCCCTACCACCCAAAGGTCACTAATTTTTCTTCTCAGTGGATCGCTCCTAACAGCATAAAAACTTGCTGTACTTTTTATATTTAAATTAACATCTGTCCTCACCTCTACCTTTTCTTGACCTCGCTTATTTTATTTTACTACTCCATTTTTCCTACTCTTCCTTAGAGCAAAACTCCTGTATGTCACCTATTTGTGCTGTCTCCAATTTTTTCCTTCACCATTCTAATTAATCAGACTTACACCCTTACCACTCAACTGAAACTACTTTTCAAGGTCTCCAACAACCTCCACCTTAGCAAGCCCATTGGTCATTTCTCCATCCTTACTGCAAGCAGAATTTGTTCAAGTTGATGACATATTTCCCATGAAGTATTTTCTTTTCTAGGCAAAGTTCTGTCCATTACACCTTCCCAGATGCTTTTCCCTCCTTCTCAGTCTTCCCCTTCCACAGTGGCTAAATTCAAATGCTGTATATTGTTTCACAGTGCCTTTTTGGTCATTTTCTCTACCTATACTCATTCTCTAGGTTATCACATCTGATTTCACAGATTTAAATACCATTCATGAACTGCTAATAATAGCTAATATCTACTGAGTACCACAAGCAGACTGTTTTAAACTTCACTTGTAAAAACTCAATTTAATTCTTACAATAACCCAATGAAGTAGAGTATCCTCATTTTACAGGTAAGTGAAGCAGAAAGGTCAAAAGTAATCTCTCCATAATTATACATGAAGTGGCAGAACGGAAATTTACATTCAGTTTGGCTCAAAAATGGTACATTCTATTTCCGGGAAGATGGTGGTATGGTGAACAGCAGACAAAGCCTCTTAGAGACCCTCCAGACACTGGAATACAGCAACACAAGGAAAGAGGAGGTAAGTGGACCCCTGGACCCAGGATGGATCTGAAGGGAGAACTGAAGCCCACAGGAAGAGCAAAGAGAGAAACTTCAAAGGAGGAGGAGGTAGCTGGAAAGTCTTCTCCCTGAGTTAGGACTCCCGCATGGGAGGGGCAGCTCAAATCCGCAGACACACTGGTGACTGCTGGCACCAACAGACGCCTCCAGAGAGAGATGCAGCAGAAAGGGGCAGCAGGGGGAAAGGAACTGTGGACATGGAGGACTGCACTAGCTGGTGTTGAGTGCTATGGAATCTGACATCCCACAGGAGAGGACAACTGGCCAGAAACCATCTTGGAAAGGGGCCAAATGAACTCAGAACTCAAAGAAACTGCTGGGTCCATCTAGTGGCTCCTAAATGAGTTCAAGACCAAGGAAGGCACACTGACAACAGCAGGCTCAACGGGTCTGGTCCCAGCCTCACTGCCAGAAATCAGCCTGAACTTCAAGGGAAATAAAGATTCAGGCCCCCTAAGATTAGCCACTATGCCACCATAAAACTACGGCTGGCCAGCTGGGATAAATGAACACAGATCTGGACCCATCTTCACACACTGTCTATGAGTAACAACAGAGAAAAATCCCAAAGTGCACATTTTTTGGTCCCTCCCTCTCTTCTTTCCTCTCCTTCACTGTTTGATCTTGTTTTTATGAATGTGATTTCCAGTTCCTTTGTGGTTATGTTTTGTTCCTCCTTTTATTTCTTCCTTCTCTCCATCCTGTCTTCTGTATCAGCTTCCCAAAGTTTGCATGATTCTCCTTTGTCTTCCAGCCTTGCTTCTAGTCGTCTATTTATCTTTTTCCTTAATCCCTTTTAAATTTTCTCCTCTGAGGGTAAAGTTGGCATATTAAGGGCTTATTTATTTAATATAATTTTCTGGTTTTAGATTTTTCTATATAACCATAAAATGTAGTTTATGGTTGTAAGTTGTTATATGGTTATAATTATAAATTAATGGTCATGTCAGCTTTTTATTTTCTAGGCTGTGATGCTAGTTATTGCTGATTACACCACTTTAACCAAAGTGACATAATGGTTCTAAGCAGCTGTTCTTCCTGATATTCCAAGACTAACACCATCTCAAAGTCATAGAAAATACTATGAGCAAGGACCAAAGATCAAGGGGCTGGGCCAACCAGACAGCAACTTCTCATCCCAACAAATTGAAGACAGAGGACCTTGCCACAGACTCAGAGCCCAAAATCCAGCTACACCTGGAAGACACCTCAGAGTAGTAGTCATTTCCTAAGGGTTCTAAATACTAGCAATAAAGCAACTCACCACAGGCAATAAACAGGCCTCAACCTAGAAATTAAACTAAAAGAAAGAAAATGAGAAGACATCTAAACAAGATGCAACCCCAAACTCAGGGGGCAATGAGATGGGACAACCCAAAAGCCATCCACTTAGCCTCTCTAAAGTAACCACAAAGCAAACGAGCTCTGGAAAAAAATCAAAAATAATTTCACAAATAACTACCGAGATGATGACAAAGAAAAACACGCTTAGTGACTCTACAACAGATGCAGATTTAAAAAAAAGAATTTAGGAAAATGATGGAAATCATGACTGTCCAACATAGAAAGGAATGGAATGCATACAACAGATTCAGTAGACATCCAGGAGACTAAAAATTCCATTAAGCGTCCAAAGCAGAATAAGCCAGTGTGAGGACAGAATCTCAGATACAGAAGACAAGTAGTGATCATGCAAAGAAAGATTTCTTACAAACAGCAAGGAACCACAAGCAATCAATCTAGCAGAGATGATCCAAAGAAAAGTAACGTAAGATTGACTGGAATCAATAAAAAAAAAAAAAGCAGGAGACAGCACAAATGATACCAAAAAACCTATTCACAGAAGTCATGGCAGAAAACATCCCTGCTGAGAAAAAAGAACTTGACATATAGGTAAGTGAGACACACAGAATTCCAATTAGCCATGATCAGAAAGAAATCTACAGCTAGGCATATCACAGTCAAGACTTCAGAAATTCAACACAAGAACAGAATTTTAAAAGCTGTTAAGAGAAAAGAAACAAATCACCTACAAAGGAAAACCCATCAGAATCACAGCTGACTTCTCAATGCAAACTCTCAAGTCAAGGAAAGCTTTGAGTGAAGTATTTCAAGCCTTAAAAGAAAACACCCGCCAATTCAGGGTGATGTACCCCATAAAACTATCTTTCAAAATTGATGGAGAAATAAGACACTTCTACAACAAAGAACACCTGAGGAAATTCACAAATACCAAACCAGCACTCCTAAAATACTCCGAAAGACAGTCTAGAAAGAGAGAACAAAGACCACAATTGAACCCCAACTCCATGAACCCCAACAGAAAGAACCCACCAGGAACAGCAAACAATTAAACAGGGGGGTGTAACGGTTAATATACTGTGTCAACTTAAGAAGTTTAGAAGTTTAACTAAGTGACTCAAAGAGGGCTGGGGTGCTCACGCTGTAAACACCCTAAGCCTGTGCAAGAGGAGGGCATGGAGATGGTGCTGGGGTGGTAGTCTGATTAGAATATAAGGGAGGCAAAGAGGCTTGCTCTCCTCCCCTTGTGCTCTCGTTGCTTTTGCTGTCTTCTGCTATCTTAACCTGTTGCAACTGTGCTACCCCATCCTGCCTTGCAGCCAACTGATTACAGACTGAAACTTCCACAAACCATGAGCTAAGTAAACCTTTCCTTCCCTAATTTTGGACATGGAGAATTGTCTCAGCAAGGAGAGAAAAGTAACTAAAACTCAGAAAACTAAGTAAAAAAAAAGATAACATGACAAGGATAAGTCAATAGGTATCAGTTAAAGCATCAATAGTGGGGATGGGGAAATAGCTCAGTAGAATAAGTGTTTGCCTGGCAAGCTCAGGGTCCTGAGTTCAATCCTCGGTACCACAAAAAAAAAAAAATAATAATAATAAAAATTAAAAAATCAATATTGTTTCAATTCACCAACCAAAAGAAACAAACTGGCAGGACAGATTAAGAAGCAAGATCCAACAACGCACTGCATACAAAAAACATTTAATTCGAAAGAAATTCATAGGCTAAAAGTGAAAGGCTGGAAAACAGCATTCCAGAACACAGGAACCCAGAAAAAAGGCTGGGGTAGCTATTCTATTTGTAGACAAAGTGAATTTCAAGCCCAGACTGATTAAGAGAGACAAGGGGGGCTGGAGAGATGGCTCAGTGGTCTAAAGCACCTACTTGGAACAAGCTTGGCAAAGCACAGGGACCGCGGTTCGATCCCCCAGCACCAC
>NW_004524660.1:2150712-2167381 GCF_000260255.1 Octodon degus
GAAACAAAAGCCCCAGGAAATGTAGTTTAAGTCCTGGTCCCAATCACTCTAAAAGCTTTATTTTGTGTCAGACAGTAAATTTGCTTATCAAACGCAATGTGATTCCAAGGTTTAAAACCCCTTCCTGCTTCCTGGGCTGCTGCCTTTCGGTCCTCTCCTGCGTGAGAGCAGACTGGGGGGCCCTGAGCTCAGTAACAAACGGCTTTCCAAATTCCAACCTGGCTGATCTGGTTCCTATTCTGAGTGACCCATAACACTCCCTATCCTAGTAAATGGTACTAGCACTCATTCAGTTGCTTAGATGAAAAATGGCAAGTGACCTGTGCCTAATATGAAGATGAAATGAGGGCTCCTGTGTGTGTGCGTAAATTTAGTAATCTAAAATAACTAACAATACAAATATAAACAGTTTGCTCCTTATACACTAGAAACCACAGGCCTAGATCACTGCAACCCCCTCCCATGGGCCATTCCTTTTTTTCTTGTTGCTGTATTTTAGGGAAGGGTCTCACTACTAGACTGGACTCATAGTGATCCACCTATTTACAGCCTCCCAAGAGCTGGAATTACAGGCCTGCGCACCACCACACCCAGTCTCAATTGCTATCTCAGCGCACCCTGGGGGTGGAGCCAGCATGGCAGGCCCAGGGATCAAACCCCCAGCCCCTGCATGCAGGCACTTTAATCCACTGAGCTATTTGGCCCACCAGGGCCATTACTTTAGAAGTTGCCTTCCATATAGTCAGTTTTCCATTTAGCGTGGAATAAACTGTAAAAAGTAAACAATGTCACAACTCCAGCCACAGCTGAACATGGCCTCTGATTATTCTCAAAACGTATGCATAATAAAGTCCAGTAAGATGGATGAGGTGGTGCATGCTATACTCCTAGCACTTTAGACAACTTCAATCTTACAGAATCTAATATTGTATTACACATGCTTCTCCTGCTGTTCTTACTATAGTTGGTAGTCAGGGGTCTCACCAGTTAACATTTGAGTAGCACACAGTGACATTTTTTATAACACTGTCAGAAATAAGTTAATTTCCTAAGCATATCTAGAAAAACTGAAGCTTCAATTCTGAAGAAAAAAAAAAAAAAGCTTCAGTTCTGGGGAAGAAATACACGTGTGTATCAGTTATAGAATACATTATTTAAAACAGAATTTTGAGATTATTCTGTATTAGTAAGAACTAATACATTAAGTATAGGTTAATGAAATGATGCATACCATTATTTTATATATTGAAAATAGAATTTCTACCATCAGATTCTGAAAGACATAATAAATCTATTAATCTCAGTATCAATTTTTACCTATCGTGTTAAGACTTCCTTAGAAAATGTCAGTTGGGAACTAGGGATACAGCGCAATGGCAGAGCACTTTACCCCACATGTACAAACTCCTGCATTCCATTCCCAGAACAGGGCTGTGGGTAAGGGGTGGGAGGGTGAAGTGTGTCCTCTTTATCATCACATTGTATAGTCAGCCCAAAAAACTGTATACACACTGCAAGAAAACAAAAATAGGTTTTTTTTTCTTCAAGAGATTGTGTTCCCATGCAGGACCGTAAAAGATGCTATATGTTGCAGAAAACCCAGTACACTACTTACACTACTGGTTTCCATTTAGTGTGGGATAAACTGTAAAATTTTAAAAGAAACTAAAAGCACATGTGTAGCAATCTCAATGACCAAGGCTATCTAAGCAGCAGGTTGCCATACTATAAATGTCTGGAAGCTAATGGACACCACTCTGAGCATCTCTTGTAACTGTAGAAGACAAAGGTAACTTGTACCAATAAATTTAGTATTAAAATATTTATACAAATTTAATATTAAAATATTCATACTAGTTTTTCTTAAAGTATCTCTGTATATTCCCCCAAGCTTTTATTAAGAATCCAGTTCCACCCCCCAAAGAAGGCACTTCTAACTGCTCACAGAACTAAATACAGGATTTGTCTCAGCAAATGTTCCTAGGCACTTTATACATATAGAGTGAATCACTCTATATTAAAAGTGCTTGACACATTTGGCTTCTAGATGACTACGGCTTCTACTCGCCAAGGAATTAAGATTCATCCAGGGACCGGGGAGATGGCTCAGTGAAATAAGTGCTTCCCTGGCAAGCATAAGAGCCTGAGTTCGATCCCAGGTTCAGCAAAAAAAAAAAAAAAAAAAGATTCATCCAGAACAGTCTCTTCTCTCCTTATCAAGCTGTAACAAATCTTCTCTTACGTATTTCTCAAATTCATCCTTTCTATTCATATGTCTGACTAAGCCTGACATTGTGCCTATTATACTTTATGCTGTAACTTATTACTGTAATTTTCTCTAAATTTCAACTCAAAGCCCTTGTCACCATTTCCAAATGGTACTGACTTTAAAAAATCATCTGTTCATCTAGTAATTCTCCCAATTCCTCAAACACATTCTACAAAGCATTCTTATTAGGGCTATGCAATTTCTTTCTTTCTTTCTTTCTTTGCAGAACCAGGGATTGAACTCAGGCCCTTACGCTTGCCAGAGCATCTCCCTGGCCCCAGGGTTATGCAATTTAGCTTTACCTCAATCTTCTGTGTTCCAATCTTCCAGTAAGTTCTTTCTTTGGTAGTATCTGTTAGGCTTCCCCCAAGCTCCTTTCCATGTCCCACATTCCTCTCCCACCACATATATGGTGTTTGGAAGTCCCAAGTTTATCTACATCTGTCTGCCTATATTCTTTCAAAAATGCATCACACATTTAAGGGGTGATTCATTTACCCATCTTTAATCCACCTTGGAAATAACAGCATACAAAAACTGGGGAAAATGTCGATTATTACAGAGACTATCTGTGACTTAAAGAAGAGATGAAGAATGTTTAAAGGGCCAGCCAAATAGCTCAGCAGATTAAAGTGCCTGCTTAGGCAGATGCAGGGGCTGGGAGTTTGATCCCTGGGGGCCTGCAGTGCCAGTTCCGCCCCTGGGGTGCGCTTAGACAGCAATTGAGACTGAGCATGGTGGCGCATGTCTGTAATCCCAGCTCTTGGGAGGCTGTATACAGGCGGGTCTATAAATCTGACCTAGTAGCGAGACCCTGGACACCCTTCCCTAAAATAAAAAGAATCTTTGTAGGCAGAAGGTATGGCACTGGACAAGGAGTGGGGTATGTAGAGAAGAGAAAGTTGGAAAGATCCCTGGAACAGGAGGGGGATAAGATCTGTTAAACACAGAAGTATTACCTTAAAATGGTATCTATCTAAAGTGTATTCTACGTTAACAGAAAGAATAAGAGGTTTAAAAAAAAGAATGAGAGGTAAAGTTAAGAGATTTTTGAAATTAAAAAAAAAGTAGACAGATAAACTAGATGGTCCTATTTTCAATGAAAGAAGCAAGGCATTCTACAGAGATTAAAGAGATAAAATCACTTGAAGAAATCGTGATCAAGAAAAACAATGGTGCAGTCAGATACATAATTACCAACACTGAGGAAATGAAAAACAACTCATTAGTGCACACATGACTATAGAATCATTCTTACCTAAGTAAGTTAATTTTGAAGAAACTCCTTAAGAGTAAGCACCAAATTATTATTTTTTATTTTTATGTATTTGATACAGGGTTTGGTCTCACTACACAGATCAGACTCACAATGATCCTCCTCTTTTCAGCCTCCCAAGCACTGAGATTACAGGCACACACCACCATGCCCACTCTCAGTTGCCCTCTCAGCGTGCCTCAGGGGTGGGGCCCACATGGCATGCCAGGGATTGAACCCCTGCCTGTGTCTGCCTAAACAGGTGCTTTAATCCGCTGAGCTATCTACCCAGCCCACAAGCATCAAATTACAAGCCTCCTAATACATCCATAACACATACTATATTCTGGGTATTAAAAAAAAGAGATGGCATTGATTTCTGTTCCAAAAAAAAGGTGCACGAACAGAATTGCTCATGTGAACACTCATACATGAGTACACTCACTCATTACAAGATGCTCTAAGAAATTAACTGTGAGATGGCTGACACACAAAAACATGGTCACGTGATGCCTTCTACCTTAAAAATCTGACTAAAGTCAGTTCAAAGAGTAAATGCATAGTTTTCTACTCATGTGCCTTCCAACATCATGAATTTTCTTATCTGCAAAACAGGAGCCAACAAAAAATGCTCAGAACAGTGCCTGGCACACACAAGTTAGCCAGCTATTATTTGTGAAAGTATTTTTACTGTTCAGAGTATCACCAGTTAATGTTAAGGCTCCCCCCCCCAAAAAAAAGTTTTATTTAATAAAAGCTCCTTTGATATTGATGTTGAGTCAAAAATCCCACTGGAAAATACGTAACTGTTCAGCAATTATTTCACAATAAAACCACAAGTGGAACCTGTATTTACACATACAGCGACTTATAAAGTAAAATCAACACCAAACTACCAAAGCAATCCTATTTTTTTTCTACCCTACCAGAGGAACAACAACATTCTTTTGCTTAAAGATACTTTTAGCCCCGCCTACTACTTCTCTCACTTTTGCTTTTGTCTTCTGAGACAGGGCTTCCATATGCAATCCAGGCTGGCCTTAAACTCACTCTGTAGTTTAGGTTGGTCTCAAACTCCCAGCAATGATCCTCGTGCCTCAGCCTCATGGATGCTGGGATAGCAGACATTCACCATCCCATCCATCTCTCACACACCTTTCCTCCATGTTTGACTCTAGTACAACTTCCCATAAGGTTTCCTCATAGGTCTTCACACCATCACTACCTGTGATAGTATGTGCAGTAGTGGCACCAAAACACCTCCTTTTCCTTTTAAGCACTTGTTTCTCGGGAGAGATCTTCAAACTTCCAGTATCTCAGGTTTATAACAGAGCACAGCTAAGTTCTAGAACTGAAACTATTTTGAATAGCCTGCTAGCCAGGGCTGAAGCTAGACCAAGATTCTCTTGGCTAGGCCCATTATTACACTTATGGAAACATATCAAAATTCAACACTTTGTCAGCAAGTACATTTTTTTTCTCTATCTCATTCTCATCTTTCATTTACAACACAGGGATCTTAGAAAGCTTTTTAGCTGCTGACACCCTATAGTTATAAATTTGAATAAGTATTTTACTATTATAGCTCTGTCACATCTAGCTGTGTGACTAGGACAAGTCCTAACTTCATAATGTCTCTCTCTTTATATATAAAAACAGATGGGCTCTGGTACACCTGTGCTCTAAATAACTACTACAACACTGAAAGCTGACTAAATCTCTTATTTTGACACACAGAAGTCTCAAATGACCATGGCTCCACATCTCCCTATGACCTCAAGAACTCACAATAGTTACCATAATGCAGTGCATGTTCACCAACACGCACTTCTACTCCAGAGGGGATAGAGTAGAAAGAATTAGTGTCCAACAGGAAGCAAGAGTAGCTCGGCATTCCAATGCCTATGCTAATGCTTTAGACTACTCTACAATTATATAGTCTCAACCTCGCCAAGCATTCAAGTTAGATTACTATTCTAAAAATAGAAAAAAAAAAAAAAAAAAAGAATACCTACAATTAAAGATCACAAGGATACAGGGTACTGCCCACACCATTTCCAACAGTGATAGCTATCACTCCTACTTGTTTATTAGCAGGTATTAAAGCAACTAATAGCAAAATTTTGATTAAGGTTAAAATGACACCATAAAAAATGCTTATTAAGTTACTATACTTTACAGCAAAATTGCTTATTAATTAAAAGAAAAGGTTGGGCTGGGCATGATGGTAAACGGCTGCAATCCCAGCATTCCAGAGGCTAAGGCAGGAGGATCACCAGAAGTTCAAGGCCAGCCTGAGGTGCGTATGAGTTCAAAGCCCCCCTGAATTATACAGTGAGATCCTGTCTCAAAATACCAAAATTAAAAAATTTTTTAAAGGGTTAAGAAGAATTAAAGAAGAGAAAAATCACACTGAGTAACTAGAAATTGTTACTCCTTTGTTTTTTTTATTCAATGTCTCCTAGAACAGATTAAGACTTTAGGACTTCAAATGCAAATAAATTCAGGAATTTACGTCTGCTGGGAGACATAAGAGGTGTATTTTTCTTGTGAAATTATCAAGTTTCTATAGCCAAAATACCAGAATCATTTTTCACCTAGCCCACTAGCCCGACAAACATGCGGGCCTCTACAATATATAAACATCTGGGAAACCCCTATCCAAGTCCCACTTCAACCTCTTGCAGAAGACTTTCTACCACCTCCTAACAAAGCTGCCACTCCCATCCTGATGCTTAGGGAGGATGACTCACTTTCAGCATTAATCTTCTTCTCAGCCATCTCACCTCATTTATCTCCAGCTACCTATGGCTGTTAAAAAAAAAAAAAAAAAAGACTGTTTTCCAAACTCCTAATCTAGCTTTTCATGAACTGTTCACCAGTTTTCTAGATTTGGATTAAAACAGGAATGAAATCCCTTTTTTGGCATGGCCTGCAATCATATTCCCATGCCTGCACACTTCTCCCTTAGGAGCACCCTGACCAAGCTAACCTTGGTCTTATCCAGTTAACAAACACTGCAACCCTAGTACATGTTTTAGTAATTACCTAGGTGTGTGCCTGTCTGGAACTCCACTAGCCCTACACTCAAAAGCATAATCCTTGAAAGCAATAAACAGTGTCTTCTTTCTGTGGCCCCTCTTTCAAATCCAGAGCAAAATTAGGTCAGCGTAGGCACTTAATAACTATCTGTGGGATGAACGGCTTGAGTTTCTATGCTATTCAGCAGTTGCCCAATCATATTTTATAAATGCCAGTTGCAATGGATGGAATTTTCAGTGTAGGCAGTTAAAAGAAATATATCCATTCCTCTGCTATCTTTACTCAGCTGCACACCCAGTCCTGACTATGCCTTCAACTTCACCCCACAACTAAGACCACAACTCAAATAGTCTTTAATCTAACTCTCCAACCCTGTCCTATACTTCCTTTTGGTCTCTTAAAAAAAAAAAAAAGAAAGAAAAAAAGATTCTTCTATGAAGCAAGCACATGTCAATCACCAAAAAGGCCTAAGAGGCATATAAAAGTTTTAAAGTAAAATTGATACAGTCAAATTTTAGAGTATCTGCCTGTGCATAAATCCCCTTTAAAAAAAAAAAAAAATCCATACTTCCCTTCCTTAGGAGGCAGTGTCCCACACAATATGGGCCACATTCTTATTATTGGCTCATGTCAAATACCTGACAAAGGAATCACCTAGTCACAAACTATGGAAAGGTTACATAAGCCCTTCGAGACTTAGCTCCAAAAGACGAGGAGGACAAACCAGATTATCTCAGAAATATGCACTGGAAAAAAAAATATATATATATGCACTGGGAGATTCAGATAAAGTCCAAAGCTCAAAAGCTCACCAAATGTGAAAGAAAACCTCGGCCACCATTTAGGACTTCATGAAACCCAGAAAAGTTGGTCTGAAGAGAAGACAACAGAAAAATGTGCTATAAGGAAATAAAAGGGAGAAGTCCAAAAGAGAATATAGGAAGAACTGATAGGATCAGGGAGACCAGACAGAGGGGAACAAGACAAGATAGCAAAGAGGCAGAAATAAGGAAGGTGGTAAGAAAGAGACAGAAAAAGGAAAATTTGCAGACAACCCTGACCAGTAAAGAGCCACCTCAGTTCCTGCAGCAGAACTCAACTCTTCCTGTGCTCCACCTCAAAACTCCCTCTTCTAATAACTGTGTTCCCTAACTTTTTCTTTTCTTTTCTGTATTTAGGACAGGGTCAACAGGGTCTCACTATGTAGATCAGACTCATAGTGATTCTCCTGTTTTCAACCTCCCAAGCACTGGGATTACAGGCATGCACCAACACGCCCAGTCTCAATTGCTGTCTCAGAGTGTGCTGGCAGGGCAAGCGGAGATTGAACCCCAGCCCCACTGCGCTCTGCCTAAGCAGGCCCTTTAGTCCACTGAGCTATCATATCAGGCCAGTCCCTGTCTTCCCCAACTTTTAAAAGTTAGCTTCAAGAGGGGCTGGGGAGATGGCTCAGTATAATAAGCGATAGCTTGGCAAGTGCCAAGGGCCTCAGTTCAATCCCCAGTTCCACCAAAAACAAAAGTTAGCTTGAAGACTGGGTGTGCTGGCACAAGCCTGTAATCCCAGCATTTGGGAGGCTGAAAACAGGAGGATCACTACCAGTCTGATCAGTGTAGTGAGACCCTGTAGTCTCTGTAATAAAATACATCAAAAGAAAGAAAGAAGAAAAGTTAGCTTGAATGAGTACTCTATTGGGGAGAAAGGATAAAAACTAAATGAAATCAACTTTAAGGAAATAAGAATTTTTTAGTCTTCAAATTTTTTAGGTTGTTTTTATTAAATACTGAGCACATAAAAAAAGACTATTTTATAACGTGTAACAAAATGAAGATTGGTATACCTGTTACCCAGTATAAAAAAATTAACATTACCCTTTATCTTTCAGCCACCTATAGGTGATTCCCAATATCAATTAATTTCATTAAGTATTTCTACAGCATAGGTATATAATGAAGAGTCTGGAAAAAAAAATTTTTTAAAGCCCCAGCCAAACTACATCCATAACTTATAACGCAGTATATTAATTGTCCAGTTTAATGTCTTTCATCAATTGCATGGAGATTATCCTAATACTAGCCTTTTAAACCCTAACATAGAAAGCTAATCAAGCATTCTATATTTACAAATTGTTTAAGACAGATTTCGGTTTGATTATTTTTTTTAAAAGTCTGTTCAGCTTCCAAAGTACTATCATAATATTATCACTTGAGAATGTGAGTAACATAACTTGCCAGTCAGCAATTGGCCCAAGAATAGGGTGGGGGAGTAGGAGGTAGGAGGTAAGAATGCCTAAGACCACAGCCATTTGTGACAAGGGGGGGGGGGGTTTATCCTCTGGCTGCCTCAATGTTGCAATTCTGCCTTAGGCAAACTTCCTTTTACTTCTGTGAAAGCAGACCACAAAAACTCATTTTGGTGCTAACATTAAATTATATGGCATTTACAAAGGACATGAATGAAAAATATTTTTATTTTGATTAAAAAAGGAACAGAAAGGCCATGAACACTATAATCAGAAAAAAATCCAAAGATTTCATTTGAATTCACACAAATAATTTGAATAAATCTTCATTATAGTAGATGTCATCCAAAGTTAATGGTAGTGCTAAATTCATCAAAATCTATTCCCCAAAGTTTACATTAAAAATGTTACTATCATGTCCTAGCCTAGGATCTTCAAACACTGATAGGGCACTTTTTCATATACCCATTTAATCAAACAGAAATTAATATTACACTTACATAATTCACCAAAAGCAAAACATTACCAACTGGGAAGCTATATGCTAAGGACATAGTTTCAATTGCCTTTACAGTATACATGCTTACCAGTGCTGTGAAGCCAAATTTTTAAAAAGTCTGAAGGGGCCAGGGAGATAGCTCAGTAAAATAAGTGCTTGCCTGGCAAGTGGAAGGGCCTGAGTTCAATCCCCAGTTCCATCAAAATAAATAAATAAAATAAAAATAAATATATAAAAATAAAAAGCCTGAGTTTCACACATGTATTTCTCTTTAACCTTTAGTTACAACATGAACTAGTGATGATGGTGTTGCAAAACAAGATAATAGAAGAGAACTGTGCTAAGTTTCTAGACTTGGGAGATAAATGTGTAATAAAATACAGCTTACAAGATAGATACTAAAAATTGAAATGAACACTCTCAAAATCCCCTAAATACCTCTGCAGCCTCCTCTCTGACACTTTTTCAATCTCCTTGTTCACTCATTTCTGGGCCTGTGTGCACATTACCATCTCTGGATATAGTTGCCTCCAGTCTCTGTTTTCAAAGTCCCTATTTATCCTTCAAGGTCCATCTCAAATACCATCTCTTCCTTCCTCTTTACATATTTAGTATCATTCTTTTCTTGCTTATCTACCTAAGAATTGTGTCTATTTCTAGGCTAGAAAAGTACCCTTACACATGAGACGATCAGAGTACAAAATCATAAATAATAAATGAGTCTCCACTGCATAATGCAATACTTAAAACCAAAAGTTCAATAAAAAGTAGCCATGACTAAATTCTATGCAGTATCCTAGATTGGATCCTGGAGCCGAAAACTAACACTAGTGGGAAAACTACTAAAATCAGAGTAAAGTATAAAGCTCAGCTAACATTAACACCAACGTCAATCTCTTGGTAACAACCAATACAACATGGTTAAGTGGGATGTCAAAATTAAGGGAAATCAGCTGATGTGTGAAGAGAAAATCTGTACCATCTTTACAACTTTTCTGTAGACCTAAAATTATCAAAAAATAAAGTTTATTTTTAAAAAATGTTATGTAGCCCAGAAGAGGCTAAAATATCTGCAAGTACCAATAAGGCTATATGGAATTTAATTACAACCACAACAAAAATAGAGGAGTAAGAGATATACTTCTCAGAAGTAGAGGAGGAAAGAAAATTTTAATAACCTGGAATGAACTAAAATATGTAAGGATTACTTATTAAAATGATTAAAAAAATTTACACTCCATCTACTTCCATTTTAATTTTAGAAATATATAAGGCACTCAATATTGAAATAACCTCCATAGAAAGTTTAAGACCATTATCATCATCACATCACATACATCAGATGTACATCATGTAAATCATGGTAGTAATTTATTATTACATCAAATGGAACCCTACTTTGAAGTTAATGACTCCCAAGCTCAGCTCTAACTTCAAGAAACAGAAGTGGATCACTCCATTAAAAGTATGTCACTGCCCTTTTGCCTCCAGACTTCACTGGGGCCAGCAGCCGCCCGACCAAGGGCCCGGGGCTACGGGCTCAGCCGACGATCATGGGCTCGGGTGTCCAACCAGCAGTTTGCAGGTGGCTGCACCAAGGCAGCGGAGAAGGCGCCCGAGGAGGCGCCAGCGGATGCAGCCCCCGGCGGCGGAGGAGCCGCAGCTGCTGTACGGTGCCGGCATCTGTAAGTGGTTCAACATGCGCAATGGGGTTCAGCTTCCTGTCCATGACCGCACGTGCCGGGGTCGCCCTCGACCCCCCAGTGGACGTCTTTGTGCACCAGAGTAAGCCGCACAAGGGGGGATTCCGGAGCCTGAAGGAGGGTGAGGCTGTGGAGTTCACCTTTAAAAAGTCTGCCAAGGGCTTAGAATCCATCTGAGTCACCGGTCCTGGTGGGGTGTTCTGTATTGGGAGTGAGAGGCGGCCCAAGGGGAAGAACATGCAGAAGCGCAGATCCAAAGGAGACAGGTGCTATAAATGTGGTGGTCTAGACCATCATGCCAAGGAATGCAAGCTGCCACCCCAGCCTAAGAAGTGCCACTTCTGCCAAAGCATTAACTACATGGTGTCTTCATGTTCACTGAAGGCCCAGCAGGCTCCCAGCTCCCAGGGAAAGCCAGCTTACTTCCAGGAGGAGGAAGAAGAGATCAACAGCCCTGCCCTGCTGCCGGAGGCCCAAAATTGAGCACAGTGGGTGGGGGAATATTCTTTGCTATCAGGAAGTTTCAAGGAGCAGGCATCAATCGGCAGAGTGGAGAAAGTGGGGATAGGGTGGGGTGGGGTAGCTGGCACTGCCATGTATCTCAGGCCAGGGTTCCCAGCCATCACCCTGTCTTCCCTCAGTGGGGGGAAGGGATGAGACAAAGGAACTCCAACCATGTTCTAGCCAAGTAAAAGTGAAGGCTCTGGGGGAACCACCCTAGAACCTGCGTGCTTTATCTGAGGCTTTACCCCCAAAAGTATAGGGAAGTTGTTTTCCTTTTAAAGAAGGTTATGTAATATTTCCCTTGCCAGGGTGAAATAATTACGCATGAGACCAGACTGATGGACCCAATCCACAAGCTACTACATTAAATGGGAAGGAATCTCAGGAGCAACGCGGGGGGGTTTTAGTATCTTTTTCCCTCATAACCCAATCTTGGGATGTGGTGCTGGGAACTATTCCAAGCAATGGGTTGTGGTGACAGAGAAAAAGGGTGGTTGGGAGAACAGCTGCAGACCTGCTGCTCCTAACTTACTCCCACCCCTTTTGGGGCCAATGTGATTTTATTTATTTGCTCCTTTGGATAACTGCACCTTGGGTCCCACTTTCTCCAGGATGCCAACTGCACTGTGTGTGAATGACGTATCTTGTGCATTTAACTTTTTTTTTTCATAATATAAATATTCTGGCTTTGTATTTTTGTATATTTTAATCTAAGGCCCTCATTCCTGCACTGTGTTCTCAGGTACATGAGCAATCTCAGGGATAAGTCGGCAGCAGCTCCAGTTCTGCACAGCAGGAATACATTTTGTTTTTATCACTATGGAGAGCAAACATTTAGAGTGCATAGCCTATCAAGTGAACTATCTCATTTCTGCAAAGTAGAGTTGACTCTTCTGCCATAATACCCTTTGAAACCCCCTCCACCTTAAAAATGTTTGATAGGAGACTAGGTTTTAAAGGGGTTGCCCCATGACTTGAACTTTGACTGGAAGATTGGAAATTAGTCTAAATAGAAAAGGTGGTGCAGAGAAGTTAGGAGAGGCTGGGCCAGGTAAAAGGCTCAGAAAAGAAGCCAAGGTTAGGTGATGTGATGATTGTTGTCTAATCCTAGGGGTATGGGGCTTGCTTTACATATCTGATCCATCCTAAGCTAGACAGATAAGCCTAGCTTGACAATGCACAAGGGGGGGGGGGTGTATGTTTGTATGAAAAAAAAATGAGTTGGTAAGGCTGAGTTTTAAGACTGATACCCTTGTGCCCATTCTGTGCTGGGCAGGAATGGCTATATGAAGAAGCAAGGACTAAAATTATGAACAATTCAAGCTCTCTTGGCTTCCAGAAAGACCCATAAGAGGGCCTCTGTGGTCCCAGGAGCCACTGTCCTGCCCTGCTGCAGTAGTGATGAACAGTGTCTTGATAGCTAAAAAAGAAAAGGGGGTGTTTCGTTTACATGCTGTGAGATCACTGCAGACCTACCTCACTGTGTTGAGACGGGACATATGCAATAGAACGCATTGGGTAGTGTGTATCTGATCCTGGTTTCTTGTGTCCCCCAAATTCTGGCCCCCTCTTAATTATTGTATTTGTCTGGGCTTTGTAGGACTTTTGCTGAGTCTGAGTTGTTGATTGCTAGGTGGCCTAGTTTGTGTAAATATGTGTTGGTCTTTTCTCCATGTTCTTTTGGGGTTTTATTGTTTACAAAATTCTTTTTGTACTGAGAGAAAAATAGCCAAAGCATCTTTGACTGAAGGTTCTATATCAGGCAAAAGGATCTGAAAAATAAGTTGGGGGAGGCTCTTTTTGAAGTGGGGCTCTTGAACCATCTTTTGTAGTCCCCTTTCTCTTGTTTCCTATTTGGGACTAAATCTGTCCTAAAACCTTCTCCCCCTAAAGAAAATCTACACACCCACACACATATCTACTTAATTCTTAAAGTATCTCTGCAACTCTTAGATGACTTAGGTAGAAATCCTGAAGGAGCAAGGATCCCCTACCCCTTGTTCCCAGCCTCCTGAGTCAAGACTGTTATTGGATGCAATTCATGCCAAACACGTGCTGTTTGGATGGATCAAACCTATTCAATTTGTAATCCTAGAGAAGCAAGTGGGGTCAGGAGACCAGGACAGGGGGTATGAATGTATGTATCAAGTCACTCAGGAACTTTTTATTTATGCAGGTGTAAGAAACTTATGTCAAAGTGGCCTCAAGATTGTTTAATAGGAGACAGACGAATGTAACTCCATGTTTACTGCTAGAAACCAAAGCTCTGTGTGAAATCTTGAATTTATGGAGAGGGATGGAGGGTGGAGGGTGGGAAAGTATATACCTATCTGTTCTTTCCCTGAACCCTTCACATCATTCCTGAACTGCCAGGACCAAGGCCCCTTGGGCTTTGGTGACCCCTTCACTGGGGTGTGTTTGATGATTGATTTTGCTGTACCCCGCTATATTTTCTTTCCTATCTTCTAATCATTTTGTAACACGTGTGCTGACTTTTCCTTCCCTTCTCCTTTCCTTGGGAAAATACAATGAATAAAAAGTCTTATTGGTAAAAAAAAAAAAAAAAAAAAAAAGTATATCACCTTAAAACAGTATTCCTATAATGGACAGTATTTGTAAAACGTAATATCCAATGCCCCGAGCAAAATATATTTTCATATTATCTCTTCAAGAGTAGTAAATAAAGAAGAGTTTTGCTGTCTCTCAAATGATGTGAAAATATACTTAACCTAATGATTTGAAATTCATAGTGGTGTCTTCTAAAATTGTATCATTGGGGCCAGGGAGGTGACTCAGTGGAATAAGCACTTGCCTGGCAAGTACAAGGGCCTGAGTTCAAACCCCGGTTCCACCAAAAAAATAAATAAAATTGTATCATAACACCATTACCCATTTAATAAACATATAAAAATTAGATGCATCAATACATGCCTAAAACAGAAATCCAAATGCAGTTGCATTTCCACAGCAAGTTCCTAGAATTTATTGGAATAATTAATTTTAAAATCCAACTTGAAAGAATAAAGGAAGTTTTCATTCATTACAGGAACATTGTAAGATGACAAGATCAGACTACTTTGTTAATTTTTTTGTTTGTTCATTGGCTGCTTTCTGAGACAGGGTCTCCCTTTGTAGCTCAGATTGGACTTGAACTCAGTATGTAGCACAGGCTGGTCTCAGAACTCAGAGATGCTCCTGCCTCAGCTTCCGGAATGCTAGGATTATGAGGAATGTACCACCACACCCAGCTACCTTGCTTATTTTATTTTATTTTATTTTATTTTATTTTTGTTCCTCGAATGCCTTCAGGGCACTTTTGGCCAGCTGGAGAGGTGTGAGGTTCGAACTCCAGCAACCTGAGGCTGACAGCTTTGTGGAAGCAGCCACTTAAAGGCCTGAGCTAGGGCCAGGCCCCCTACCTTGCTAATTTTAAATGTGTGGTTTAAATGAACCCTATATGGCCAGTGTAGTAAGTTTTAATAGGTCAGATGAATAAAAACAGATGTAAACAAAATTTAAATATACAAGTAGACTATTTTTTATCATGGCAAAACATGCTTGATTCAACAGCTGTAGAGAAAAAAAAAAATCTGAGTATTATCAACTTTCAAAGTTCAGTTCTGAAGACCAGCTTCTCCTGAAATTTTTTCTAAGATCTCTCAACCACTATTCAGATACAAACAAGTATCATGTCCCAAGTATCCTCCTTTTTAGCTTAGTTCTCATTAGATACACCGACTTCTGTTACAACTAAAGAGTAAAAACAGAATATTTCATTTATATAGAACACTGTATCAAAAAACACAACAGCGATCCTGACACAAATGTTATTCAGTTAAAGCAGCTTGAATTACAGAAATGATAAGGTTGATCACTAAACAGGTATTGTAACAGGATAACCTGAATAGATAAAAGCTTAAGGATAGCTCCAACTTGGTAAACACTGCAGAAGAACTGTACTAAGAAAAAGACAATCAAATAAAATTGAGGGAAAAATCAAATGATAAAAAGTTTTCTTTATACTCTCAAACATTTATATCATGAGTACTTATTTATGTCTTTCAGGTCTAAAAAAAAAAAAAAAAAAAGTCAATTTTTAGCTATCCTAAGCAGTTCTGTGATGTTAAAACTTTCAATCTAACTCAAAAATAACAACCAAAAAAGCCTTCTTTATAACATACTAAAATATTCCACCTGGTTAACATACTAACTATACAATCAAGGGACCCCTGAGATAAATGTAAATCCCTCACCAGTTCAAAAAAAAATGAAGCTCAGAAATCAGTAACAATTTCCCAATTTCCACACTCTACCCATATTACAAGGTACAGCAGTACCTCAGTTCTCAAAAGCTTTTGCTTGCAAATACTGTATTGGGTGACAAGCACAACCAGGGCCATCTTACAAACAAAAGCATGGTCATCCTTTCCAAAATCATAGAACAAATAAGTTCCTGAGCTGAGGTACTAATGTATCTCCTATTTCTGAATCAAGTTACCAGTTCAAAGAGATGTTTTGTTTTTGTTTTGAGATACTGGGGGTTGAACCCGGAGCACTCTACCACTGAGCTAGACCTCCTGGTCTGTTTTGTTTTTTATCTTGAGACAAGGTCTCACAAATTTGCCTTTCAGACTATCAATCCTCCTGCCTCAGCTTCCCAAGTAGCTTGGATTACAAATGTGTACCACCATGTCCAGCAAAAGATGTCTTTTGTTAGTTAAAGAGCAAATTTTAAAATGAACTTCAACTTTTTTTTTGTGGAACCAGGAATTGAACTCAGGCCCTTGCACTTGCCAGGCAAGCACTTATTCTACTGAGCCATCTCCCTGGCCGAACTTCAACATTTTGAACAAATTTAGTAGCTACTCCTCTAGCTATTTCTTATGAGACCTACCACATTTTTATTTTTTGGTCTTTATTGCAAATTTTCTCACTCCTCAGTACTTAAAAAGCAGCTCTTCCTTCTTACTTCTCCAATAGCCCATTGTCCAGCAAAAAAAAACCAAACTGCCTAAGAGCCCAGATAACTAAAATCTCATCTGGGCCAAAATCTACTTTGATTAATAATTTCACCAACTTCTTTTTTTTTTAATTTTATTTATTTATTTGAGAGAGAGAGAGAGAGAGAGAGAGAGAGAGAGAGAGAGAGAGAGAG